>NW_027453934.1:0-119778 GCF_040206685.1 Ascaphus truei | reverse complement strand
CAGGTAAGTATGAGTTGCAATGGCGCGCTGGGGGCAACTAGCCCTGTCCCAGGACAACTGTCACCCTTGTGGAGAGAGCAGCTTGGTCATTGGTGCAGCAAGCAACACAGTACCTGAGGCCTAGTATCTGAGCCGCTGCAGCCAGCACCTGCAGCAAGGAGCAGCCTAGGCCATTCCATGCAAACATTTGTGCAGCAGCAGCAGCAGCAGCAGCAGCAGCAGCAGCAGCAGCAGCAGCAGCAGCAGCAGCAGCAGCAGCAATGAATATTTGTCAAACAACATAGATCCAAGACACCCCGTCCTCCTCCCCCCCCCCCCAGAAGCGAAGCAAAGCAAAGCAAAGCAAAGCCAAACCAAACCCTCCCCCCCATCCAACAAGCACCCAGAGCAGCCAAGCTTCGCCGTAAGGTACTTCTTCTTGGTTTTAAAAGAAAGAAGCAATCACTTTGAACACCGCTCAGCTCTGTCATTTCAGCTGCCGGAGAGACAGGGGGACACCATATTTCTGGGGTGGCTTTCTACATCTCCCCTACCTGCTGGCACTCTCTTTTTCTGACCTCCACTGACACCTGCTGCTGCTGCTGCTGCTGCATAAAAAGGGAGAGGTGCCCTGTCCTGCTGGCAAACGTGACACTTTGGCCCTTACCAGCATGGCTGTTTACCTGGCATTTGCATAAATATAGAAGCAAGCTAACACTGTCTGCTGCTCCATGGATAGAGATAGATAGATAGATAGATAGATAGATAGATAGATAGATAGATAGATAGATAGATAGAGATTGTTTTTTGCACAGCTCAGCAGATAGTCTGCAATCTGTTGCTTTTAAATGCTGCTCTTTGTTACTTTGGAGCCTAGAAACTCTAGAACGTACTGTACACTCCCTTTGTGATATCATCACAGGGGGTTGTCTGGCTACAGAGACCCAGACATACCATGTAGAACTAGGGTGGGGAGGGGGTGAAATAAAAACCCCATATCATATCCTGCAAGCAAGGACCGTCCATTTTTTCAAATCCAGATTTGATTGTAAATGTGCTGTTTTTTTCATAAATATATATATACAGTACACAGTATTTGTTTCCCTATTTCCCAATCCACCTGTGAACTTATTCCTAAACGTCTGTGCAGGTACATCATTGTCATTTGTCCCTGTTTGAGATGTTGCTAGCTGGCTATTTATTGTACATGGTGCTCCTTTTTGCCAGCAGTTATTGACCATGCCCAAAGCCCAAGCAGTGGGAATAGCAGCAGCTTGTCTGAACAAACACCTGTTTCTGTTTTTTGTAACCATCCAAAAACAGGGGAGAGCGCGCACGCAGTCCCCCACTACCAGAAATTGTGCAGTCGAGTTTCCCGCATGTGGGGAAATCGCAGAGGTCAGCTAGCTCCAAGTGCAATGAGCTAGCCTCGCCCTGGGAGAGCCACCTGCTGGAGCATGGCTTAAAACTCCCCTGCCAGGTAAGTATGAGTTGCAATGGCGCGCTGGGGGCAACTAGCCCTGTCCCAGGACAACTGTCACCCTTGTGGAGAGAGCAGCTTGGTCATTGGTGCAGCAAGCAACACAGTACCTGAGGCCTAGTATCTGAGCCGCTGCAGCCAGCACCTGCAGCAAGGAGCAGCCTAGGCCATTCCATGCAAACATTTGTGCAGCAGCAGCAGCAGCAGCAGCAGCAGCAGCAGCAGCAGCAGCAGCAGCAGCAGCAGCAGCAATGAATATTTGTCAAACAACATAGATCCAAGACACCCCGTCCTCCTCCCCCCCCCCCCAGAAGCGAAGCAAAGCAAAGCAAAGCAAAGCCAAACCAAACCCTCCCCCCCATCCAACAAGCACCCAGAGCAGCCAAGCTTCGCCGTAAGGTACTTCTTCTTGGTTTTAAAAGAAAGAAGCAATCACTTTGAACACCGCTCAGCTCTGTCATTTCAGCTGCCGGAGAGACAGGGGGACACCATATTTCTGGGGTGGCTTTCTACATCTCCCCTACCTGCTGGCACTCTCTTTTTCTGACCTCCACTGACACCTGCTGCTGCTGCTGCTGCTGCATAAAAAGGGAGAGGTGCCCTGTCCTGCTGGCAAACGTGACACTTTGGCCCTTACCAGCATGGCTGTTTACCTGGCATTTGCATAAATATAGAAGCAAGCTAACACTGTCTGCTGCTCCATGGATAGAGATAGATAGATAGATAGATAGATAGATAGATAGATAGATAGATAGATAGAGATTGTTTTTTGCACAGCTCAGCAGATAGTCTGCAATCTGTTGCTTTTAAATGCTGCTCTTTGTTACTTTGGAGCCTAGAAACTCTAGAACGTACTGTACACTCCCTTTGTGATATCATCACAGGGGGTTGTCTGGCTACAGAGACCCAGACATACCATGTAGAACTAGGGTGGGGAGGGGGTGAAATAAAAACCCCATATCATATCCTGCAAGCAAGGACCGTCCATTTTTTCAAATCCAGATTTGATTGTAAATGTGCTGTTTTTTTCATAAATATATATATACAGTACACAGTATTTGTTTCCCTATTTCCCAATCCACCTGTGAACTTATTCCTAAACGTCTGTGCAGGTACATCATTGTCATTTGTCCCTGTTTGAGATGTTGCTAGCTGGCTATTTATTGTACATGGTGCTCCTTTTTGCCAGCAGTTATTGACCATGCCCAAAGCCCAAGCAGTGGGAATAGCAGCAGCTTGTCTGAACAAACACCTGTTTCTGTTTTTTGTAACCATCCAAAAACAGGGGAGAGCGCGCACGCAGTCCCCCACTACCAGAAATTGTGCAGTCGAGTTTCCCGCATGTGGGGAAATCGCAGAGGTCAGCTAGCTCCAAGTGCAATGAGCTAGCCTCGCCCTGGGAGAGCCACCTGCTGGAGCATGGCTTAAAACTCCCCTGCCAGGTAAGTATGAGTTGCAATGGCGCGCTGGGGGCAACTAGCCCTGTCCCAGGACAACTGTCACCCTTGTGGAGAGAGCAGCTTGGTCATTGGTGCAGCAAGCAACACAGTACCTGAGGCCTAGTATCTGAGCCGCTGCAGCCAGCACCTGCAGCAAGGAGCAGCCTAGGCCATTCCATGCAAACATTTGTGCAGCAGCAGCAGCAGCAGCAGCAGCAGCAGCAGCAGCAGCAGCAGCAGCAGCAGCAGCAGCAGCAGCAGCAATGAATATTTGTCAAACAACATAGATCCAAGACACCCCGTCCTCCTCCTCCCCCCCCCCCCCAGAAGCGAAGCAAAGCAAAGCAAAGCAAAGCCAAACCAAACCCTCCCCCCCATCCAACAAGCACCCAGAGCAGCCAAGCTTCGCCGTAAGGTACTTCTTCTTAGTTTTAAAAGAAAGAAGCAATCACTTTGAACACCGCTCAGCTCTGTCATTTCAGCTGCCGGAGAGACAGGGGGACACCATATTTCTGGGGTGGCTTTCTACATCTCCCCTACCTGCTGGCACTCTCTTTTTCTGACCTCCACTGACACCTGCTGCTGCTGCTGCTGCTGCTGCATAAAAAGGGAGAGGTGCCCTGTCCTGCTGGCAAACGTGACACTTTGGCCCTTACCAGCATGGCTGTTTACCTGGCATTTGCATAAATATAGAAGCAAGCTAACACTGTCTGCTGCTCCATGGATAGAGATAGATAGATAGATAGATAGATAGATAGATAGATAGATAGATAGATAGATAGATAGATAGATAGATAGATAGATAGATAGATAGAGATTGTTTTTTGCACAGCTCAGCAGATAGTCTGCAATCTGTTGCTTTTAAATGCTGCTCTTTGTTACTTTGGAGCCTAGAAACTCTAGAACGTACTGTACACTCCCTTTGTGATATCATCACAGGGGGTTGTCTGGCTACAGAGACCCAGACATACCATGTAGAACTAGGGTGGGGAGGGGGTGAAATAAAAACCCCATATCATATCCTGCAAGCAAGGACCGTCCATTTTTTCAAATCCAGATTTGATTGTAAATGTGCTGTTTTTTTCATAAATATATATATACAGTACACCGTATTTGTTTCCCTATTTCCCAATCCACCTGTGAACTTATTCCTAAACGTCTGTGCAGGTACATCATTGTCATTTGTCCCTGTTTGAGATGTTGCTAGCTGGCTATTTATTGTACATGGTGCTCCTTTTTGCCAGCAGTTATTGACCATGCCCAAAGCCCAAGCAGTGGGAATAGCAGCAGCTTGTCTGAACAAACACCTGTTTCTGTTTTTTGTAACCATCCAAAAACAGGGGAGAGCGCGCACGCAGTCCCCCACTACCAGAAATTGTGCAGTCGAGTTTCCCGCATGTGGGGAAATCGCAGAGGTCAGCTAGCTCCAAGTGCAATGAGCTAGCCTCGCCCTGGGAGAGCCACCTGCTGGAGCATGGCTTAAAACTCCCCTGCCAGGTAAGTATGAGTTGCAATGGCGCGCTGGGGGCAACTAGCCCTGTCCCAGGACAACTGTCACCCTTGTGGAGAGAGCAGCTTGGTCATTGGTGCAGCAAGCAACACAGTACCTGAGGCCTAGTATCTGAGCCGCTGCAGCCAGCACCTGCAGCAAGGAGCAGCCTAGGCCATTCCATGCAAACATTTGTGCAGCAGCAGCAGCAGCAGCAGCAGCAGCAGCAGCAGCAGCAGCAGCAGCAGCAGCAGCAGCAATGAATATTTGTCAAACAACATAGATCCAAGACACCCCGTCCTCCTCCCCCCCCCCCCCAGAAGCGAAGCAAAGCAAAGCAAAGCAAAGCAAAGCCAAACCAAACCCTCCCCCCCATCCAACAAGCACCCAGAGCAGCCAAGCTTCGCCGTAAGGTACTTCTTCTTAGTTTTAAAAGAAAGAAGCAATCACTTTGAACACCGCTCAGCTCTGTCATTTCAGCTGCCGGAGAGACAGGGGGACACCATATTTCTGGGGTGGCTTTCTACATCTCCCCTACCTGCTGGCACTCTCTTTTTCTGACCTCCACTGACACCTGCTGCTGCTGCTGCTGCTGCTGCATAAAAAGGGAGAGGTGCCCTGTCCTGCTGGCAAACGTGACACTTTGGCCCTTACCAGCATGGCTGTTTACCTGGCATTTGCATAAATATAGAAGCAAGCTAACACTGTCTGCTGCTCCATGGATAGAGATAGATAGATAGATAGATAGATAGATAGATAGATAGATAGATAGATAGATAGATAGATAGATAGAGATTGTTTTTTGCACAGCTCAGCAGATAGTCTGCAATCTGTTGCTTTTAAATGCTGCTCTTTGTTACTTTGGAGCCTAGAAACTCTAGAACGTACTGTACACTCCCTTTGTGATATCATCACAGGGGGTTGTCTGGCTACAGAGACCCAGACATACCATGTAGAACTAGGGTGGGGAGGGGGTGAAATAAAAACCCCATATCATATCCTGCAAGCAAGGACCGTCCATTTTTTCAAATCCAGATTTGATTGTAAATGTGCTGTTTTTTTCATAAATATATATATACAGTACACCGTATTTGTTTCCCTATTTCCCAATCCACCTGTGAACTTATTCCTAAACGTCTGTGCAGGTACATCATTGTCATTTGTCCCTGTTTGAGATGTTGCTAGCTGGCTATTTATTGTACATGGTGCTCCTTTTTGCCAGCAGTTATTGACCATGCCCAAAGCCCAAGCAGTGGGAATAGCAGCAGCTTGTCTGAACAAACACCTGTTTCTGTTTTTTGTAACCATCCAAAAACAGGGGAGAGCGCGCACGCAGTCCCCCACTACCAGAAATTGTGCAGTCGAGTTTCCCGCATGTGGGGAAATCGCAGAGGTCAGCTAGCTCCAAGTGCAATGAGCTAGCCTCGCCCTGGGAGAGCCACCTGCTGGAGCATGGCTTAAAACTCCCCTGCCAGGTAAGTATGAGTTGCAATGGCGCGCTGGGGGCAACTAGCCCTGTCCCAGGACAACTGTCACCCTTGTGGAGAGAGCAGCTTGGTCATTGGTGCAGCAAGCAACACAGTACCTGAGGCCTAGTATCTGAGCCGCTGCAGCCAGCACCTGCAGCAAGGAGCAGCCTAGGCCATTCCATGCAAACATTTGTGCAGCAGCAGCAGCAGCAGCAGCAGCAGCAGCAGCAGCAGCAGCAGCAGCAGCAGCAGCAGCAGCAATGAATATTTGTCAAACAACATAGATCCAAGACACCCCGTCCTCCTCCCCCCCCCCCCAGAAGCGAAGCAAAGCAAAGCAAAGCAAAGCAAAGCCAAACCAAACCCTCCCCCCCATCCAACAAGCACCCAGAGCAGCCAAGCTTCGCCGTAAGGTACTTCTTCTTAGTTTTAAAAGAAAGAAGCAATCACTTTGAACACCGCTCAGCTCTGTCATTTCAGCTGCCGGAGAGACAGGGGGACACCATATTTCTGGGGTGGCTTTCTACATCTCCCCTACCTGCTGGCACTCTCTTTTTCTGACCTCCACTGACACCTGCTGCTGCTGCTGCTGCTGCTGCATAAAAAGGGAGAGGTGCCCTGTCCTGCTGGCAAACGTGACACTTTGGCCCTTACCAGCATGGCTGTTTACCTGGCATTTGCATAAATATAGAAGCAAGCTAACACTGTCTGCTGCTCCATGGATAGAGATAGATAGATAGATAGATAGATAGATAGATAGATAGATAGATAGATAGAGATTGTTTTTTGCACAGCTCAGCAGATAGTCTGCAATCTGTTGCTTTTAAATGCTGCTCTTTGTTACTTTGGAGCCTAGAAACTCTAGAACGTACTGTACACTCCCTTTGTGATATCATCACAGGGGGTTGTCTGGCTACAGAGACCCAGACATACCATGTAGAACTAGGGTGGGGAGGGGGTGAAATAAAAACCCCATATCATATCCTGCAAGCAAGGACCGTCCATTTTTTCAAATCCAGATTTGATTGTAAATGTGCTGTTTTTTTCATAAATATATATATACAGTACACAGTATTTGTTTCCCTATTTCCCAATCCACCTGTGAACTTATTCCTAAACGTCTGTGCAGGTACATCATTGTCATTTGTCCCTGTTTGAGATGTTGCTAGCTGGCTATTTATTGTACATGGTGCTCCTTTTTGCCAGCAGTTATTGACCATGCCCAAAGCCCAAGCAGTGGGAATAGCAGCAGCTTGTCTGAACAAACACCTGTTTCTGTTTTTTGTAACCATCCAAAAACAGGGGAGAGCGCGCACGCAGTCCCCCACTACCAGAAATTGTGCAGTCGAGTTTCCCGCATGTGGGGAAATCGCAGAGGTCAGCTAGCTCCAAGTGCAATGAGCTAGCCTCGCCCTGGGAGAGCCACCTGCTGGAGCATGGCTTAAAACTCCCCTGCCAGGTAAGTATGAGTTGCAATGGCGCGCTGGGGGCAACTAGCCCTGTCCCAGGACAACTGTCACCCTTGTGGAGAGAGCAGCTTGGTCATTGGTGCAGCAAGCAACACAGTACCTGAGGCCTAGTATCTGAGCCGCTGCAGCCAGCACCTGCAGCAAGGAGCAGCCTAGGCCATTCCATGCAAACATTTGTGCAGCAGCAGCAGCAGCAGCAGCAGCAGCAGCAGCAGCAGCAGCAGCAGCAGCAGCAGCAGCAGCAGCAGCAGCAGCAGCAGCAATGAATATTTGTCAAACAACATAGATCCAAGACACCCCGTCCTCCTCCCCCCCCCCCCAGAAGCGAAGCAAAGCAAAGCAAAGCAAAGCCAAACCAAACCCTCCCCCCCATCCAACAAGCACCCAGAGCAGCCAAGCTTCGCCGTAAGGTACTTCTTCTTAGTTTTAAAAGAAAGAAGCAATCACTTTGAACACCGCTCAGCTCTGTCATTTCAGCTGCCGGAGAGACAGGGGGACACCATATTTCTGGGGTGGCTTTCTACATCTCCCCTACCTGCTGGCACTCTCTTTTTCTGACCTCCACTGACACCTGCTGCTGCTGCTGCTGCTGCTGCATAAAAAGGGAGAGGTGCCCTGTCCTGCTGGCAAACGTGACACTTTGGCCCTTACCAGCATGGCTGTTTACCTGGCATTTGCATAAATATAGAAGCAAGCTAACACTGTCTGCTGCTCCATGGATAGAGATAGATAGATAGATAGATAGATAGATAGATAGATAGATAGATAGATAGATAGATAGATAGAGATTGTTTTTTGCACAGCTCAGCAGATAGTCTGCAATCTGTTGCTTTTAAATGCTGCTCTTTGTTACTTTGGAGCCTAGAAACTCTAGAACGTACTGTACACTCCCTTTGTGATATCATCACAGGGGGTTGTCTGGCTACAGAGACCCAGACATACCATGTAGAACTAGGGTGGGGAGGGGGTGAAATAAAAACCCCATATCATATCCTGCAAGCAAGGACCGTCCATTTTTTCAAATCCAGATTTGATTGTAAATGTGCTGTTTTTTTCATAAATATATATATACAGTACACAGTATTTGTTTCCCTATTTCCCAATCCACCTGTGAACTTATTCCTAAACGTCTGTGCAGGTACATCATTGTCATTTGTCCCTGTTTGAGATGTTGCTAGCTGGCTATTTATTGTACATGGTGCTCCTTTTTGCCAGCAGTTATTGACCATGCCCAAAGCCCAAGCAGTGGGAATAGCAGCAGCTTGTCTGAACAAACACCTGTTTCTGTTTTTTGTAACCATCCAAAAACAGGGGAGAGCGCGCACGCAGTCCCCCACTACCAGAAATTGTGCAGTCGAGTTTCCCGCATGTGGGGAAATCGCAGAGGTCAGCTAGCTCCAAGTGCAATGAGCTAGCCTCGCCCTGGGAGAGCCACCTGCTGGAGCATGGCTTAAAACTCCCCTGCCAGGTAAGTATGAGTTGCAATGGCGCGCTGGGGGCAACTAGCCCTGTCCCAGGACAACTGTCACCCTTGTGGAGAGAGCAGCTTGGTCATTGGTGCAGCAAGCAACACAGTACCTGAGGCCTAGTATCTGAGCCGCTGCAGCCAGCACCTGCAGCAAGGAGCAGCCTAGGCCATTCCATGCAAACATTTGTGCAGCAGCAGCAGCAGCAGCAGCAGCAGCAGCAGCAGCAGCAGCAGCAGCAGCAGCAGCAGCAGCAATGAATATTTGTCAAACAACATAGATCCAAGACACCCCGTCCTCCTCCCCCCCCCCCCAGAAGCGAAGCAAAGCAAAGCAAAGCAAAGCCAAACCAAACCCTCCCCCCCATCCAACAAGCACCCAGAGCAGCCAAGCTTCGCCGTAAGGTACTTCTTCTTAGTTTTAAAAGAAAGAAGCAATCACTTTGAACACCGCTCAGCTCTGTCATTTCAGCTGCCGGAGAGACAGGGGGACACCATATTTCTGGGGTGGCTTTCTACATCTCCCCTACCTGCTGGCACTCTCTTTTTCTGACCTCCACTGACACCTGCTGCTGCTGCTGCTGCTGCTGCATAAAAAGGGAGAGGTGCCCTGTCCTGCTGGCAAACGTGACACTTTGGCCCTTACCAGCATGGCTGTTTACCTGGCATTTGCATAAATATAGAAGCAAGCTAACACTGTCTGCTGCTCCATGGATAGAGATAGATAGATAGATAGATAGATAGATAGATAGATAGATAGATAGATAGAGATTGTTTTTTGCACAGCTCAGCAGATAGTCTGCAATCTGTTGCTTTTAAATGCTGCTCTTTGTTACTTTGGAGCCTAGAAACTCTAGAACGTACTGTACACTCCCTTTGTGATATCATCACAGGGGGTTGTCTGGCTACAGAGACCCAGACATACCATGTAGAACTAGGGTGGGGAGGGGGTGAAATAAAAACCCCATATCATATCCTGCAAGCAAGGACCGTCCATTTTTTCAAATCCAGATTTGATTGTAAATGTGCTGTTTTTTTCATAAATATATATATACAGTACACAGTATTTGTTTCCCTATTTCCCAATCCACCTGTGAACTTATTCCTAAACGTCTGTGCAGGTACATCATTGTCATTTGTCCCTGTTTGAGATGTTGCTAGCTGGCTATTTATTGTACATGGTGCTCCTTTTTGCCAGCAGTTATTGACCATGCCCAAAGCCCAAGCAGTGGGAATAGCAGCAGCTTGTCTGAACAAACACCTGTTTCTGTTTTTTGTAACCATCCAAAAACAGGGGAGAGCGCGCACGCAGTCCCCCACTACCAGAAATTGTGCAGTCGAGTTTCCCGCATGTGGGGAAATCGCAGAGGTCAGCTAGCTCCAAGTGCAATGAGCTAGCCTCGCCCTGGGAGAGCCACCTGCTGGAGCATGGCTTAAAACTCCCCTGCCAGGTAAGTATGAGTTGCAATGGCGCGCTGGGGGCAACTAGCCCTGTCCCAGGACAACTGTCACCCTTGTGGAGAGAGCAGCTTGGTCATTGGTGCAGCAAGCAACACAGTACCTGAGGCCTAGTATCTGAGCCGCTGCAGCCAGCACCTGCAGCAAGGAGCAGCCTAGGCCATTCCATGCAAACATTTGTGCAGCAGCAGCAGCAGCAGCAGCAGCAGCAGCAGCAGCAGCAGCAGCAGCAGCAGCAGCAGCAGCAGCAATGAATATTTGTCAAACAACATAGATCCAAGACACCCCGTCCTCCTCCCCCCCCCCCCAGAAGCGAAGCAAAGCAAAGCAAAGCAAAGCCAAACCAAACCCTCCCCCCCATCCAACAAGCACCCAGAGCAGCCAAGCTTCGCCGTAAGGTACTTCTTCTTGGTTTTAAAAGAAAGAAGCAATCACTTTGAACACCGCTCAGCTCTGTCATTTCAGCTGCCGGAGAGACAGGGGGACACCATATTTCTGGGGTGGCTTTCTACATCTCCCCTACCTGCTGGCACTCTCTTTTTCTGACCTCCACTGACACCTGCTGCTGCTGCTGCTGCTGCATAAAAAGGGAGAGGTGCCCTGTCCTGCTGGCAAACGTGACACTTTGGCCCTTACCAGCATGGCTGTTTACCTGGCATTTGCATAAATATAGAAGCAAGCTAACACTGTCTGCTGCTCCATGGATAGAGATAGATAGATAGATAGATAGATAGATAGATAGATAGATAGATAGATAGATAGATAGAGATTGTTTTTTGCACAGCTCAGCAGATAGTCTGCAATCTGTTGCTTTTAAATGCTGCTCTTTGTTACTTTGGAGCCTAGAAACTCTAGAACGTACTGTACACTCCCTTTGTGATATCATCACAGGGGGTTGTCTGGCTACAGAGACCCAGACATACCATGTAGAACTAGGGTGGGGAGGGGGTGAAATAAAAACCCCATATCATATCCTGCAAGCAAGGACCGTCCATTTTTTCAAATCCAGATTTGATTGTAAATGTGCTGTTTTTTTCATAAATATATATATACAGTACACAGTATTTGTTTCCCTATTTCCCAATCCACCTGTGAACTTATTCCTAAACGTCTGTGCAGGTACATCATTGTCATTTGTCCCTGTTTGAGATGTTGCTAGCTGGCTATTTATTGTACATGGTGCTCCTTTTTGCCAGCAGTTATTGACCATGCCCAAAGCCCAAGCAGTGGGAATAGCAGCAGCTTGTCTGAACAAACACCTGTTTCTGTTTTTTGTAACCATCCAAAAACAGGGGAGAGCGCGCACGCAGTCCCCCACTACCAGAAATTGTGCAGTCGAGTTTCCCGCATGTGGGGAAATCGCAGAGGTCAGCTAGCTCCAAGTGCAATGAGCTAGCCTCGCCCTGGGAGAGCCACCTGCTGGAGCATGGCTTAAAACTCCCCTGCCAGGTAAGTATGAGTTGCAATGGCGCGCTGGGGGCAACTAGCCCTGTCCCAGGACAACTGTCACCCTTGTGGAGAGAGCAGCTTGGTCATTGGTGCAGCAAGCAACACAGTACCTGAGGCCTAGTATCTGAGCCGCTGCAGCCAGCACCTGCAGCAAGGAGCAGCCTAGGCCATTCCATGCAAACATTTGTGCAGCAGCAGCAGCAGCAGCAGCAGCAGCAGCAGCAGCAGCAGCAGCAGCAGCAGCAGCAGCAATGAATATTTGTCAAACAACATAGATCCAAGACACCCCGTCCTCCTCCCCCCCCCCCCAGAAGCGAAGCAAAGCAAAGCAAAGCAAAGCCAAACCAAACCCTCCCCCCCATCCAACAAGCACCCAGAGCAGCCAAGCTTCGCCGTAAGGTACTTCTTCTTGGTTTTAAAAGAAAGAAGCAATCACTTTGAACACCGCTCAGCTCTGTCATTTCAGCTGCCGGAGAGACAGGGGGACACCATATTTCTGGGGTGGCTTTCTACATCTCCCCTACCTGCTGGCACTCTCTTTTTCTGACCTCCACTGACACCTGCTGCTGCTGCTGCTGCTGCATAAAAAGGGAGAGGTGCCCTGTCCTGCTGGCAAACGTGACACTTTGGCCCTTACCAGCATGGCTGTTTACCTGGCATTTGCATAAATATAGAAGCAAGCTAACACTGTCTGCTGCTCCATGGATAGAGATAGATAGATAGATAGATAGATAGATAGATAGATAGATAGATAGATAGAGATTGTTTTTTGCACAGCTCAGCAGATAGTCTGCAATCTGTTGCTTTTAAATGCTGCTCTTTGTTACTTTGGAGCCTAGAAACTCTAGAACGTACTGTACACTCCCTTTGTGATATCATCACAGGGGGTTGTCTGGCTACAGAGACCCAGACATACCATGTAGAACTAGGGTGGGGAGGGGGTGAAATAAAAACCCCATATCATATCCTGCAAGCAAGGACCGTCCATTTTTTCAAATCCAGATTTGATTGTAAATGTGCTGTTTTTTTCATAAATATATATATACAGTACACAGTATTTGTTTCCCTATTTCCCAATCCACCTGTGAACTTATTCCTAAACGTCTGTGCAGGTACATCATTGTCATTTGTCCCTGTTTGAGATGTTGCTAGCTGGCTATTTATTGTACATGGTGCTCCTTTTTGCCAGCAGTTATTGACCATGCCCAAAGCCCAAGCAGTGGGAATAGCAGCAGCTTGTCTGAACAAACACCTGTTTCTGTTTTTTGTAACCATCCAAAAACAGGGGAGAGCGCGCACGCAGTCCCCCACTACCAGAAATTGTGCAGTCGAGTTTCCCGCATGTGGGGAAATCGCAGAGGTCAGCTAGCTCCAAGTGCAATGAGCTAGCCTCGCCCTGGGAGAGCCACCTGCTGGAGCATGGCTTAAAACTCCCCTGCCAGGTAAGTATGAGTTGCAATGGCGCGCTGGGGGCAACTAGCCCTGTCCCAGGACAACTGTCACCCTTGTGGAGAGAGCAGCTTGGTCATTGGTGCAGCAAGCAACACAGTACCTGAGGCCTAGTATCTGAGCCGCTGCAGCCAGCACCTGCAGCAAGGAGCAGCCTAGGCCATTCCATGCAAACATTTGTGCAGCAGCAGCAGCAGCAGCAGCAGCAGCAGCAGCAGCAGCAGCAGCAGCAGCAGCAGCAGCAGCAGCAATGAATATTTGTCAAACAACATAGATCCAAGACACCCCGTCCTCCTCCTCCCCCCCCCCCCCAGAAGCGAAGCAAAGCAAAGCAAAGCAAAGCCAAACCAAACCCTCCCCCCCATCCAACAAGCACCCAGAGCAGCCAAGCTTCGCCGTAAGGTACTTCTTCTTAGTTTTAAAAGAAAGAAGCAATCACTTTGAACACCGCTCAGCTCTGTCATTTCAGCTGCCGGAGAGACAGGGGGACACCATATTTCTGGGGTGGCTTTCTACATCTCCCCTACCTGCTGGCACTCTCTTTTTCTGACCTCCACTGACACCTGCTGCTGCTGCTGCTGCTGCTGCATAAAAAGGGAGAGGTGCCCTGTCCTGCTGGCAAACGTGACACTTTGGCCCTTACCAGCATGGCTGTTTACCTGGCATTTGCATAAATATAGAAGCAAGCTAACACTGTCTGCTGCTCCATGGATAGAGATAGATAGATAGATAGATAGATAGATAGATAGATAGATAGATAGATAGATAGAGATTGTTTTTTGCACAGCTCAGCAGATAGTCTGCAATCTGTTGCTTTTAAATGCTGCTCTTTGTTACTTTGGAGCCTAGAAACTCTAGAACGTACTGTACACTCCCTTTGTGATATCATCACAGGGGGTTGTCTGGCTACAGAGACCCAGACATACCATGTAGAACTAGGGTGGGGAGGGGGTGAAATAAAAACCCCATATCATATCCTGCAAGCAAGGACCGTCCATTTTTTCAAATCCAGATTTGATTGTAAATGTGCTGTTTTTTTCATAAATATATATATACAGTACACAGTATTTGTTTCCCTATTTCCCAATCCACCTGTGAACTTATTCCTAAACGTCTGTGCAGGTACATCATTGTCATTTGTCCCTGTTTGAGATGTTGCTAGCTGGCTATTTATTGTACATGGTGCTCCTTTTTGCCAGCAGTTATTGACCATGCCCAAAGCCCAAGCAGTGGGAATAGCAGCAGCTTGTCTGAACAAACACCTGTTTCTGTTTTTTGTAACCATCCAAAAACAGGGGAGAGCGCGCACGCAGTCCCCCACTACCAGAAATTGTGCAGTCGAGTTTCCCGCATGTGGGGAAATCGCAGAGGTCAGCTAGCTCCAAGTGCAATGAGCTAGCCTCGCCCTGGGAGAGCCACCTGCTGGAGCATGGCTTAAAACTCCCCTGCCAGGTAAGTATGAGTTGCAATGGCGCGCTGGGGGCAACTAGCCCTGTCCCAGGACAACTGTCACCCTTGTGGAGAGAGCAGCTTGGTCATTGGTGCAGCAAGCAACACAGTACCTGAGGCCTAGTATCTGAGCCGCTGCAGCCAGCACCTGCAGCAAGGAGCAGCCTAGGCCATTCCATGCAAACATTTGTGCTGCAGCAGCAGCAGCAGCAGCAGCAGCAGCAGCAGCAGCAATGAATATTTGTCAAACAACATAGATCCAAGACACCCCGTCCTCCTCCCCCCCCCCCCAGAAGCGAAGCAAAGCAAAGCAAAGCAAAGCAAAGCAAAGCAAAGCAAAGCAAAGCAAAGCAAAGCAAAGCAAAGCAAAGCAAAGCAAAGCCAAACCAAACCCTCCCCCCCATCCAACAAGCACCCAGAGCAGCCAAGCTTCGCCGTAAGGTACTTCTTCTTAGTTTTAAAAGAAAGAAGCAATCACTTTGAACACCGCTCAGCTCTGTCATTTCAGCTGCCGGAGAGACAGGGGGACACCATATTTCTGGGGTGGCTTTCTACATCTCCCCTACCTGCTGGCACTCTCTTTTTCTGACCTCCACTGACACCTGCTGCTGCTGCTGCTGCTGCATAAAAAGGGAGAGGTGCCCTGTCCTGCTGGCAAACGTGACACTTTGGCCCTTACCAGCATGGCTGTTTACCTGGCATTTGCATAAATATAGAAGCAAGCTAACACTGTCTGCTGCTCCATGGATAGAGATAGATAGATAGATAGATAGATAGATAGATAGATAGATAGATAGATAGATAGAGATTGTTTTTTGCACAGCTCAGCAGATAGTCTGCAATCTGTTGCTTTTAAATGCTGCTCTTTGTTACTTTGGAGCCTAGAAACTCTAGAACGTACTGTACACTCCCTTTGTGATATCATCACAGGGGGTTGTCTGGCTACAGAGACCCAGACATACCATGTAGAACTAGGGTGGGGAGGGGGTGAAATAAAAACCCCATATCATATCCTGCAAGCAAGGACCGTCCATTTTTTCAAATCCAGATTTGATTGTAAATGTGCTGTTTTTTTCATAAATATATATATACAGTACACAGTATTTGTTTCCCTATTTCCCAATCCACCTGTGAACTTATTCCTAAACGTCTGTGCAGGTACATCATTGTCATTTGTCCCTGTTTGAGATGTTGCTAGCTGGCTATTTATTGTACATGGTGCTCCTTTTTGCCAGCAGTTATTGACCATGCCCAAAGCCCAAGCAGTGGGAATAGCAGCAGCTTGTCTGAACAAACACCTGTTTCTGTTTTTTGTAACCATCCAAAAACAGGGGAGAGCGCGCACGCAGTCCCCCACTACCAGAAATTGTGCAGTCGAGTTTCCCGCATGTGGGGAAATCGCAGAGGTCAGCTAGCTCCAAGTGCAATGAGCTAGCCTCGCCCTGGGAGAGCCACCTGCTGGAGCATGGCTTAAAACTCCCCTGCCAGGTAAGTATGAGTTGCAATGGCGCGCTGGGGGCAACTAGCCCTGTCCCAGGACAACTGTCACCCTTGTGGAGAGAGCAGCTTGGTCATTGGTGCAGCAAGCAACACAGTACCTGAGGCCTAGTATCTGAGCCGCTGCAGCCAGCACCTGCAGCAAGGAGCAGCCTAGGCCATTCCATGCAAACATTTGTGCAGCAGCAGCAGCAGCAGCAGCAGCAGCAGCAGCAGCAGCAGCAGCAGCAGCAGCAGCAGCAATGAATATTTGTCAAACAACATAGATCCAAGACACCCCGTCCTCCTCCCCCCCCCCCCAGAAGCGAAGCAAAGCAAAGCAAAGCAAAGCCAAACCAAACCCTCCCCCCCATCCAACAAGCACCCAGAGCAGCCAAGCTTCGCCGTAAGGTACTTCTTCTTGGTTTTAAAAGAAAGAAGCAATCACTTTGAACACCGCTCAGCTCTGTCATTTCAGCTGCCGGAGAGACAGGGGGACACCATATTTCTGGGGTGGCTTTCTACATCTCCCCTACCTGCTGGCACTCTCTTTTTCTGACCTCCACTGACACCTGCTGCTGCTGCTGCTGCTGCATAAAAAGGGAGAGGTGCCCTGTCCTGCTGGCAAACGTGACACTTTGGCCCTTACCAGCATGGCTGTTTACCTGGCATTTGCATAAATATAGAAGCAAGCTAACACTGTCTGCTGCTCCATGGATAGAGATAGATAGATAGATAGATAGATAGATAGATAGATAGATAGATAGATAGAGATTGTTTTTTGCACAGCTCAGCAGATAGTCTGCAATCTGTTGCTTTTAAATGCTGCTCTTTGTTACTTTGGAGCCTAGAAACTCTAGAACGTACTGTACACTCCCTTTGTGATATCATCACAGGGGGTTGTCTGGCTACAGAGACCCAGACATACCATGTAGAACTAGGGTGGGGAGGGGGTGAAATAAAAACCCCATATCATATCCTGCAAGCAAGGACCGTCCATTTTTTCAAATCCAGATTTGATTGTAAATGTGCTGTTTTTTTCATAAATATATATATACAGTACACAGTATTTGTTTCCCTATTTCCCAATCCACCTGTGAACTTATTCCTAAACGTCTGTGCAGGTACATCATTGTCATTTGTCCCTGTTTGAGATGTTGCTAGCTGGCTATTTATTGTACATGGTGCTCCTTTTTGCCAGCAGTTATTGACCATGCCCAAAGCCCAAGCAGTGGGAATAGCAGCAGCTTGTCTGAACAAACACCTGTTTCTGTTTTTTGTAACCATCCAAAAACAGGGGAGAGCGCGCACGCAGTCCCCCACTACCAGAAATTGTGCAGTCGAGTTTCCCGCATGTGGGGAAATCGCAGAGGTCAGCTAGCTCCAAGTGCAATGAGCTAGCCTCGCCCTGGGAGAGCCACCTGCTGGAGCATGGCTTAAAACTCCCCTGCCAGGTAAGTATGAGTTGCAATGGCGCGCTGGGGGCAACTAGCCCTGTCCCAGGACAACTGTCACCCTTGTGGAGAGAGCAGCTTGGTCATTGGTGCAGCAAGCAACACAGTACCTGAGGCCTAGTATCTGAGCCGCTGCAGCCAGCACCTGCAGCAAGGAGCAGCCTAGGCCATTCCATGCAAACATTTGTGCAGCAGCAGCAGCAGCAGCAGCAGCAGCAGCAGCAGCAGCAGCAGCAGCAGCAGCAGCAGCAGCAGCAATGAATATTTGTCAAACAACATAGATCCAAGACACCCCGTCCTCCTCCTCCCCCCCCCCCCCAGAAGCGAAGCAAAGCAAAGCAAAGCAAAGCCAAACCAAACCCTCCCCCCCATCCAACAAGCACCCAGAGCAGCCAAGCTTCGCCGTAAGGTACTTCTTCTTAGTTTTAAAAGAAAGAAGCAATCACTTTGAACACCGCTCAGCTCTGTCATTTCAGCTGCCGGAGAGACAGGGGGACACCATATTTCTGGGGTGGCTTTCTACATCTCCCCTACCTGCTGGCACTCTCTTTTTCTGACCTCCACTGACACCTGCTGCTGCTGCTGCTGCTGCTGCATAAAAAGGGAGAGGTGCCCTGTCCTGCTGGCAAACGTGACACTTTGGCCCTTACCAGCATGGCTGTTTACCTGGCATTTGCATAAATATAGAAGCAAGCTAACACTGTCTGCTGCTCCATGGATAGAGATAGATAGATAGATAGATAGATAGATAGATAGATAGATAGATAGATAGATAGAGATTGTTTTTTGCACAGCTCAGCAGATAGTCTGCAATCTGTTGCTTTTAAATGCTGCTCTTTGTTACTTTGGAGCCTAGAAACTCTAGAACGTACTGTACACTCCCTTTGTGATATCATCACAGGGGGTTGTCTGGCTACAGAGACCCAGACATACCATGTAGAACTAGGGTGGGGAGGGGGTGAAATAAAAACCCCATATCATATCCTGCAAGCAAGGACCGTCCATTTTTTCAAATCCAGATTTGATTGTAAATGTGCTGTTTTTTTCATAAATATATATATACAGTACACAGTATTTGTTTCCCTATTTCCCAATCCACCTGTGAACTTATTCCTAAACGTCTGTGCAGGTACATCATTGTCATTTGTCCCTGTTTGAGATGTTGCTAGCTGGCTATTTATTGTACATGGTGCTCCTTTTTGCCAGCAGTTATTGACCATGCCCAAAGCCCAAGCAGTGGGAATAGCAGCAGCTTGTCTGAACAAACACCTGTTTCTGTTTTTTGTAACCATCCAAAAACAGGGGAGAGCGCGCACGCAGTCCCCCACTACCAGAAATTGTGCAGTCGAGTTTCCCGCATGTGGGGAAATCGCAGAGGTCAGCTAGCTCCAAGTGCAATGAGCTAGCCTCGCCCTGGGAGAGCCACCTGCTGGAGCATGGCTTAAAACTCCCCTGCCAGGTAAGTATGAGTTGCAATGGCGCGCTGGGGGCAACTAGCCCTGTCCCAGGACAACTGTCACCCTTGTGGAGAGAGCAGCTTGGTCATTGGTGCAGCAAGCAACACAGTACCTGAGGCCTAGTATCTGAGCCGCTGCAGCCAGCACCTGCAGCAAGGAGCAGCCTAGGCCATTCCATGCAAACATTTGTGCTGCAGCAGCAGCAGCAGCAGCAGCAGCAGCAGCAGCAGCAATGAATATTTGTCAAACAACATAGATCCAAGACACCCCGTCCTCCTCCCCCCCCCCCCCAGAAGCGAAGCAAAGCAAAGCAAAGCAAAGCAAAGCAAAGCAAAGCAAAGCAAAGCAAAGCAAAGCAAAGCAAAGCAAAGCAAAGCAAAGCCAAACCAAACCCTCCCCCCCATCCAACAAGCACCCAGAGCAGCCAAGCTTCGCCGTAAGGTACTTCTTCTTAGTTTTAAAAGAAAGAAGCAATCACTTTGAACACCGCTCAGCTCTGTCATTTCAGCTGCCGGAGAGACAGGGGGACACCATATTTCTGGGGTGGCTTTCTACATCTCCCCTACCTGCTGGCACTCTCTTTTTCTGACCTCCACTGACACCTGCTGCTGCTGCTGCTGCTGCATAAAAAGGGAGAGGTGCCCTGTCCTGCTGGCAAACGTGACACTTTGGCCCTTACCAGCATGGCTGTTTACCTGGCATTTGCATAAATATAGAAGCAAGCTAACACTGTCTGCTGCTCCATGGATAGAGATAGATAGATAGATAGATAGATAGATAGATAGATAGATAGATAGATAGATAGAGATTGTTTTTTGCACAGCTCAGCAGATAGTCTGCAATCTGTTGCTTTTAAATGCTGCTCTTTGTTACTTTGGAGCCTAGAAACTCTAGAACGTACTGTACACTCCCTTTGTGATATCATCACAGGGGGTTGTCTGGCTACAGAGACCCAGACATACCATGTAGAACTAGGGTGGGGAGGGGGTGAAATAAAAACCCCATATCATATCCTGCAAGCAAGGACCGTCCATTTTTTCAAATCCAGATTTGATTGTAAATGTGCTGTTTTTTTCATAAATATATATATACAGTACACAGTATTTGTTTCCCTATTTCCCAATCCACCTGTGAACTTATTCCTAAACGTCTGTGCAGGTACATCATTGTCATTTGTCCCTGTTTGAGATGTTGCTAGCTGGCTATTTATTGTACATGGTGCTCCTTTTTGCCAGCAGTTATTGACCATGCCCAAAGCCCAAGCAGTGGGAATAGCAGCAGCTTGTCTGAACAAACACCTGTTTCTGTTTTTTGTAACCATCCAAAAACAGGGGAGAGCGCGCACGCAGTCCCCCACTACCAGAAATTGTGCAGTCGAGTTTCCCGCATGTGGGGAAATCGCAGAGGTCAGCTAGCTCCAAGTGCAATGAGCTAGCCTCGCCCTGGGAGAGCCACCTGCTGGAGCATGGCTTAAAACTCCCCTGCCAGGTAAGTATGAGTTGCAATGGCGCGCTGGGGGCAACTAGCCCTGTCCCAGGACAACTGTCACCCTTGTGGAGAGAGCAGCTTGGTCATTGGTGCAGCAAGCAACACAGTACCTGAGGCCTAGTATCTGAGCCGCTGCAGCCAGCACCTGCAGCAAGGAGCAGCCTAGGCCATTCCATGCAAACATTTGTGCTGCAGCAGCAGCAGCAGCAGCAGCAGCAGCAGCAGCAGCAGCAATGAATATTTGTCAAACAACATAGATCCAAGACACCCCGTCCTCCTCCTCCCCCCCCCCCCCCAGAAGCGAAGCAAAGCAAAGCAAAGCAAAGCCAAACCAAACCCTCCCCCCCATCCAACAAGCACCCAGAGCAGCCAAGCTTCGCCGTAAGGTACTTCTTCTTGGTTTTAAAAGAAAGAAGCAATCACTTTGAACACCGCTCAGCTCTGTCATTTCAGCTGCCGGAGAGACAGGGGGACACCATATTTCTGGGGTGGCTTTCTACATCTCCCCTACCTGCTGGCACTCTCTTTTTCTGACCTCCACTGACACCTGCTGCTGCTGCTGCTGCTGCATAAAAAGGGAGAGGTGCCCTGTCCTGCTGGCAAACGTGACACTTTGGCCCTTACCAGCATGGCTGTTTACCTGGCATTTGCATAAATATAGAAGCAAGCTAACACTGTCTGCTGCTCCATGGATAGAGATAGATAGATAGATAGATAGATAGATAGATAGATAGATAGATAGATAGAGATTGTTTTTTGCACAGCTCAGCAGATAGTCTGCAATCTGTTGCTTTTAAATGCTGCTCTTTGTTACTTTGGAGCCTAGAAACTCTAGAACGTACTGTACACTCCCTTTGTGATATCATCACAGGGGGTTGTCTGGCTACAGAGACCCAGACATACCATGTAGAACTAGGGTGGGGAGGGGGTGAAATAAAAACCCCATATCATATCCTGCAAGCAAGGACCGTCCATTTTTTCAAATCCAGATTTGATTGTAAATGTGCTGTTTTTTTCATAAATATATATATACAGTACACAGTATTTGTTTCCCTATTTCCCAATCCACCTGTGAACTTATTCCTAAA
The DNA here is from genome assembly GCF_040206685.1 of Ascaphus truei. Classification (NCBI taxonomy): domain Eukaryota; kingdom Metazoa; phylum Chordata; class Amphibia; order Anura; family Ascaphidae; genus Ascaphus; species Ascaphus truei. The sequence goes on along the minus strand of NW_027453934.1, from coordinate 98,220 downwards.
CGTCTGTGCAGGTACATCATTGTCATTTGTCCCTGTTTGAGATGTTGCTAGCTGGCTATTTATTGTACATGGTGCTCCTTTTTGCCAGCAGTTATTGACCATGCCCAAAGCCCAAGCAGTGGGAATAGCAGCAGCTTGTCTGAACAAACACCTGTTTCTGTTTTTTGTAACCATCCAAAAACAGGGGAGAGCGCGCACGCAGTCCCCCACTACCAGAAATTGTGCAGTCGAGTTTCCCGCATGTGGGGAAATCGCAGAGGTCAGCTAGCTCCAAGTGCAATGAGCTAGCCTCGCCCTGGGAGAGCCACCTGCTGGAGCATGGCTTAAAACTCCCCTGCCAGGTAAGTATGAGTTGCAATGGCGCGCTGGGGGCAACTAGCCCTGTCCCAGGACAACTGTCACCCTTGTGGAGAGAGCAGCTTGGTCATTGGTGCAGCAAGCAACACAGTACCTGAGGCCTAGTATCTGAGCCGCTGCAGCCAGCACCTGCAGCAAGGAGCAGCCTAGGCCATTCCATGCAAACATTTGTGCAGCAGCAGCAGCAGCAGCAGCAGCAGCAGCAGCAGCAGCAGCAGCAGCAGCAGCAGCAGCAGCAGCAATGAATATTTGTCAAACAACATAGATCCAAGACACCCCGTCCTCCTCCTCCCCCCCCCCCCCAGAAGCGAAGCAAAGCAAAGCAAAGCAAAGCCAAACCAAACCCTCCCCCCCATCCAACAAGCACCCAGAGCAGCCAAGCTTCGCCGTAAGGTACTTCTTCTTAGTTTTAAAAGAAAGAAGCAATCACTTTGAACACCGCTCAGCTCTGTCATTTCAGCTGCCGGAGAGACAGGGGGACACCATATTTCTGGGGTGGCTTTCTACATCTCCCCTACCTGCTGGCACTCTCTTTTTCTGACCTCCACTGACACCTGCTGCTGCTGCTGCTGCTGCTGCATAAAAAGGGAGAGGTGCCCTGTCCTGCTGGCAAACGTGACACTTTGGCCCTTACCAGCATGGCTGTTTACCTGGCATTTGCATAAATATAGAAGCAAGCTAACACTGTCTGCTGCTCCATGGATAGAGATAGATAGATAGATAGATAGATAGATAGATAGATAGATAGATAGATAGATAGAGATTGTTTTTTGCACAGCTCAGCAGATAGTCTGCAATCTGTTGCTTTTAAATGCTGCTCTTTGTTACTTTGGAGCCTAGAAACTCTAGAACGTACTGTACACTCCCTTTGTGATATCATCACAGGGGGTTGTCTGGCTACAGAGACCCAGACATACCATGTAGAACTAGGGTGGGGAGGGGGTGAAATAAAAACCCCATATCATATCCTGCAAGCAAGGACCGTCCATTTTTTCAAATCCAGATTTGATTGTAAATGTGCTGTTTTTTTCATAAATATATATATACAGTACACAGTATTTGTTTCCCTATTTCCCAATCCACCTGTGAACTTATTCCTAAACGTCTGTGCAGGTACATCATTGTCATTTGTCCCTGTTTGAGATGTTGCTAGCTGGCTATTTATTGTACATGGTGCTCCTTTTTGCCAGCAGTTATTGACCATGCCCAAAGCCCAAGCAGTGGGAATAGCAGCAGCTTGTCTGAACAAACACCTGTTTCTGTTTTTTGTAACCATCCAAAAACAGGGGAGAGCGCGCACGCAGTCCCCCACTACCAGAAATTGTGCAGTCGAGTTTCCCGCATGTGGGGAAATCGCAGAGGTCAGCTAGCTCCAAGTGCAATGAGCTAGCCTCGCCCTGGGAGAGCCACCTGCTGGAGCATGGCTTAAAACTCCCCTGCCAGGTAAGTATGAGTTGCAATGGCGCGCTGGGGGCAACTAGCCCTGTCCCAGGACAACTGTCACCCTTGTGGAGAGAGCAGCTTGGTCATTGGTGCAGCAAGCAACACAGTACCTGAGGCCTAGTATCTGAGCCGCTGCAGCCAGCACCTGCAGCAAGGAGCAGCCTAGGCCATTCCATGCAAACATTTGTGCTGCAGCAGCAGCAGCAGCAGCAGCAGCAGCAGCAGCAGCAATGAATATTTGTCAAACAACATAGATCCAAGACACCCCGTCCTCCTCCCCCCCCCCCCAGAAGCGAAGCAAAGCAAAGCAAAGCAAAGCAAAGCAAAGCAAAGCAAAGCAAAGCAAAGCAAAGCAAAGCAAAGCAAAGCAAAGCCAAACCAAACCCTCCCCCCCATCCAACAAGCACCCAGAGCAGCCAAGCTTCGCCGTAAGGTACTTCTTCTTAGTTTTAAAAGAAAGAAGCAATCACTTTGAACACCGCTCAGCTCTGTCATTTCAGCTGCCGGAGAGACAGGGGGACACCATATTTCTGGGGTGGCTTTCTACATCTCCCCTACCTGCTGGCACTCTCTTTTTCTGACCTCCACTGACACCTGCTGCTGCTGCTGCTGCTGCATAAAAAGGGAGAGGTGCCCTGTCCTGCTGGCAAACGTGACACTTTGGCCCTTACCAGCATGGCTGTTTACCTGGCATTTGCATAAATATAGAAGCAAGCTAACACTGTCTGCTGCTCCATGGATAGAGATAGATAGATAGATAGATAGATAGATAGATAGATAGATAGATAGATAGATAGAGATTGTTTTTTGCACAGCTCAGCAGATAGTCTGCAATCTGTTGCTTTTAAATGCTGCTCTTTGTTACTTTGGAGCCTAGAAACTCTAGAACGTACTGTACACTCCCTTTGTGATATCATCACAGGGGGTTGTCTGGCTACAGAGACCCAGACATACCATGTAGAACTAGGGTGGGGAGGGGGTGAAATAAAAACCCCATATCATATCCTGCAAGCAAGGACCGTCCATTTTTTCAAATCCAGATTTGATTGTAAATGTGCTGTTTTTTTCATAAATATATATATACAGTACACAGTATTTGTTTCCCTATTTCCCAATCCACCTGTGAACTTATTCCTAAACGTCTGTGCAGGTACATCATTGTCATTTGTCCCTGTTTGAGATGTTGCTAGCTGGCTATTTATTGTACATGGTGCTCCTTTTTGCCAGCAGTTATTGACCATGCCCAAAGCCCAAGCAGTGGGAATAGCAGCAGCTTGTCTGAACAAACACCTGTTTCTGTTTTTTGTAACCATCCAAAAACAGGGGAGAGCGCGCACGCAGTCCCCCACTACCAGAAATTGTGCAGTCGAGTTTCCCGCATGTGGGGAAATCGCAGAGGTCAGCTAGCTCCAAGTGCAATGAGCTAGCCTCGCCCTGGGAGAGCCACCTGCTGGAGCATGGCTTAAAACTCCCCTGCCAGGTAAGTATGAGTTGCAATGGCGCGCTGGGGGCAACTAGCCCTGTCCCAGGACAACTGTCACCCTTGTGGAGAGAGCAGCTTGGTCATTGGTGCAGCAAGCAACACAGTACCTGAGGCCTAGTATCTGAGCCGCTGCAGCCAGCACCTGCAGCAAGGAGCAGCCTAGGCCATTCCATGCAAACATTTGTGCTGCAGCAGCAGCAGCAGCAGCAGCAGCAGCAGCAGCAGCAATGAATATTTGTCAAACAACATAGATCCAAGACACCCCGTCCTCCTCCCCCCCCCCCCAGAAGCGAAGCAAAGCAAAGCAAAGCAAAGCAAAGCAAAGCAAAGCAAAGCAAAGCAAAGCAAAGCAAAGCCAAACCAAACCCTCCCCCCCATCCAACAAGCACCCAGAGCAGCCAAGCTTCGCCGTAAGGTACTTCTTCTTAGTTTTAAAAGAAAGAAGCAATCACTTTGAACACCGCTCAGCTCTGTCATTTCAGCTGCCGGAGAGACAGGGGGACACCATATTTCTGGGGTGGCTTTCTACATCTCCCCTACCTGCTGGCACTCTCTTTTTCTGACCTCCACTGACACCTGCTGCTGCTGCTGCTGCTGCATAAAAAGGGAGAGGTGCCCTGTCCTGCTGGCAAACGTGACACTTTGGCCCTTACCAGCATGGCTGTTTACCTGGCATTTGCATAAATATAGAAGCAAGCTAACACTGTCTGCTGCTCCATGGATAGAGATAGATAGATAGATAGATAGATAGATAGATAGATAGATAGATAGATAGAGATTGTTTTTTGCACAGCTCAGCAGATAGTCTGCAATCTGTTGCTTTTAAATGCTGCTCTTTGTTACTTTGGAGCCTAGAAACTCTAGAACGTACTGTACACTCCCTTTGTGATATCATCACAGGGGGTTGTCTGGCTACAGAGACCCAGACATACCATGTAGAACTAGGGTGGGGAGGGGGTGAAATAAAAACCCCATATCATATCCTGCAAGCAAGGACCGTCCATTTTTTCAAATCCAGATTTGATTGTAAATGTGCTGTTTTTTTCATAAATATATATATACAGTACACAGTATTTGTTTCCCTATTTCCCAATCCACCTGTGAACTTATTCCTAAACGTCTGTGCAGGTACATCATTGTCATTTGTCCCTGTTTGAGATGTTGCTAGCTGGCTATTTATACATGGTGCTCCTTTTTGCCAGCAGTTATTGACCATGCCCAAAGCCCAAGCAGTGGGAATAGCAGCAGCTTGTCTGAACAAACACCTGTTTCTGTTTTTTGTAACCATCCAAAAACAGGGGAGAGCGCGCACGCAGTCCCCCACTACCAGAAATTGTGCAGTCGAGTTTCCCGCATGTGGGGAAATCGCAGAGGTCAGCTAGCTCCAAGTGCAATGAGCTAGCCTCGCCCTGGGAGAGCCACCTGCTGGAGCATGGCTTAAAACTCCCCTGCCAGGTAAGTATGAGTTGCAATGGCGCGCTGGGGGCAACTAGCCCTGTCCCAGGACAACTGTCACCCTTGTGGAGAGAGCAGCTTGGTCATTGGTGCAGCAAGCAACACAGTACCTGAGGCCTAGTATCTGAGCCGCTGCAGCCAGCACCTGCAGCAAGGAGCAGCCTAGGCCATTCCATGCAAACATTTGTGCAGCAGCAGCAGCAGCAGCAGCAGCAGCAGCAGCAGCAGCAGCAGCAGCAGCAGCAGCAGCAGCAGCAGCAGCAGCAGCAATGAATATTTGTCAAACAACATAGATCCAAGACACCCCGTCCTCCTCCTCCCCCCCCCCCCCAGAAGCGAAGCAAAGCAAAGCAAAGCAAAGCAAAGCCAAACCAAACCCTCCCCCCCATCCAACAAGCACCCAGAGCAGCCAAGCTTCGCCGTAAGGTACTTCTTCTTAGTTTTAAAAGAAAGAAGCAATCACTTTGAACACCGCTCAGCTCTGTCATTTCAGCTGCCGGAGAGACAGGGGGACACCATATTTCTGGGGTGGCTTTCTACATCTCCCCTACCTGCTGGCACTCTCTTTTTCTGACCTCCACTGACACCTGCTGCTGCTGCTGCTGCTGCTGCATAAAAAGGGAGAGGTGCCCTGTCCTGCTGGCAAACGTGACACTTTGGCCCTTACCAGCATGGCTGTTTACCTGGCATTTGCATAAATATAGAAGCAAGCTAACACTGTCTGCTGCTCCATGGATAGAGATAGATAGATAGATAGATAGATAGATAGATAGATAGATAGATAGATAGAGATTGTTTTTTGCACAGCTCAGCAGATAGTCTGCAATCTGTTGCTTTTAAATGCTGCTCTTTGTTACTTTGGAGCCTAGAAACTCTAGAACGTACTGTACACTCCCTTTGTGATATCATCACAGGGGGTTGTCTGGCTACAGAGACCCAGACATACCATGTAGAACTAGGGTGGGGAGGGGGTGAAATAAAAACCCCATATCATATCCTGCAAGCAAGGACCGTCCATTTTTTCAAATCCAGATTTGATTGTAAATGTGCTGTTTTTTTCATAAATATATATATACAGTACACAGTATTTGTTTCCCTATTTCCCAATCCACCTGTGAACTTATTCCTAAACGTCTGTGCAGGTACATCATTGTCATTTGTCCCTGTTTGAGATGTTGCTAGCTGGCTATTTATTGTACATGGTGCTCCTTTTTGCCAGCAGTTATTGACCATGCCCAAAGCCCAAGCAGTGGGAATAGCAGCAGCTTGTCTGAACAAACACCTGTTTCTGTTTTTTGTAACCATCCAAAAACAGGGGAGAGCGCGCACGCAGTCCCCCACTACCAGAAATTGTGCAGTCGAGTTTCCCGCATGTGGGGAAATCGCAGAGGTCAGCTAGCTCCAAGTGCAATGAGCTAGCCTCGCCCTGGGAGAGCCACCTGCTGGAGCATGGCTTAAAACTCCCCTGCCAGGTAAGTATGAGTTGCAATGGCGCGCTGGGGGCAACTAGCCCTGTCCCAGGACAACTGTCACCCTTGTGGAGAGAGCAGCTTGGTCATTGGTGCAGCAAGCAACACAGTACCTGAGGCCTAGTATCTGAGCCGCTGCAGCCAGCACCTGCAGCAAGGAGCAGCCTAGGCCATTCCATGCAAACATTTGTGCTGCAGCAGCAGCAGCAGCAGCAGCAGCAGCAGCAGCAGCAATGAATATTTGTCAAACAACATAGATCCAAGACACCCCGTCCTCCTCCCCCCCCCCCCAGAAGCGAAGCAAAGCAAAGCAAAGCAAAGCAAAGCAAAGCAAAGCAAAGCAAAGCAAAGCAAAGCAAAGCAAAGCAAAGCAAAGCAAAGCCAAACCAAACCCTCCCCCCCATCCAACAAGCACCCAGAGCAGCCAAGCTTCGCCGTAAGGTACTTCTTCTTAGTTTTAAAAGAAAGAAGCAATCACTTTGAACACCGCTCAGCTCTGTCATTTCAGCTGCCGGAGAGACAGGGGGACACCATATTTCTGGGGTGGCTTTCTACATCTCCCCTACCTGCTGGCACTCTCTTTTTCTGACCTCCACTGACACCTGCTGCTGCTGCTGCTGCTGCATAAAAAGGGAGAGGTGCCCTGTCCTGCTGGCAAACGTGACACTTTGGCCCTTACCAGCATGGCTGTTTACCTGGCATTTGCATAAATATAGAAGCAAGCTAACACTGTCTGCTGCTCCATGGATAGAGATAGATAGATAGATAGATAGATAGATAGATAGATAGATAGATAGATAGATAGAGATTGTTTTTTGCACAGCTCAGCAGATAGTCTGCAATCTGTTGCTTTTAAATGCTGCTCTTTGTTACTTTGGAGCCTAGAAACTCTAGAACGTACTGTACACTCCCTTTGTGATATCATCACAGGGGGTTGTCTGGCTACAGAGACCCAGACATACCATGTAGAACTAGGGTGGGGAGGGGGTGAAATAAAAACCCCATATCATATCCTGCAAGCAAGGACCGTCCATTTTTTCAAATCCAGATTTGATTGTAAATGTGCTGTTTTTTTCATAAATATATATATACAGTACACAGTATTTGTTTCCCTATTTCCCAATCCACCTGTGAACTTATTCCTAAACGTCTGTGCAGGTACATCATTGTCATTTGTCCCTGTTTGAGATGTTGCTAGCTGGCTATTTATTGTACATGGTGCTCCTTTTTGCCAGCAGTTATTGACCATGCCCAAAGCCCAAGCAGTGGGAATAGCAGCAGCTTGTCTGAACAAACACCTGTTTCTGTTTTTTGTAACCATCCAAAAACAGGGGAGAGCGCGCACGCAGTCCCCCACTACCAGAAATTGTGCAGTCGAGTTTCCCGCATGTGGGGAAATCGCAGAGGTCAGCTAGCTCCAAGTGCAATGAGCTAGCCTCGCCCTGGGAGAGCCACCTGCTGGAGCATGGCTTAAAACTCCCCTGCCAGGTAAGTATGAGTTGCAATGGCGCGCTGGGGGCAACTAGCCCTGTCCCAGGACAACTGTCACCCTTGTGGAGAGAGCAGCTTGGTCATTGGTGCAGCAAGCAACACAGTACCTGAGGCCTAGTATCTGAGCCGCTGCAGCCAGCACCTGCAGCAAGGAGCAGCCTAGGCCATTCCATGCAAACATTTGTGCTGCAGCAGCAGCAGCAGCAGCAGCAGCAGCAGCAGCAGCAATGAATATTTGTCAAACAACATAGATCCAAGACACCCCGTCCTCCTCCCCCCCCCCCCAGAAGCGAAGCAAAGCAAAGCAAAGCAAAGCAAAGCAAAGCAAAGCAAAGCAAAGCAAAGCAAAGCCAAACCAAACCCTCCCCCCCATCCAACAAGCACCCAGAGCAGCCAAGCTTCGCCGTAAGGTACTTCTTCTTAGTTTTAAAAGAAAGAAGCAATCACTTTGAACACCGCTCAGCTCTGTCATTTCAGCTGCCGGAGAGACAGGGGGACACCATATTTCTGGGGTGGCTTTCTACATCTCCCCTACCTGCTGGCACTCTCTTTTTCTGACCTCCACTGACACCTGCTGCTGCTGCTGCTGCTGCATAAAAAGGGAGAGGTGCCCTGTCCTGCTGGCAAACGTGACACTTTGGCCCTTACCAGCATGGCTGTTTACCTGGCATTTGCATAAATATAGAAGCAAGCTAACACTGTCTGCTGCTCCATGGATAGAGATAGATAGATAGATAGATAGATAGATAGATAGATAGATAGATAGATAGAGATTGTTTTTTGCACAGCTCAGCAGATAGTCTGCAATCTGTTGCTTTTAAATGCTGCTCTTTGTTACTTTGGAGCCTAGAAACTCTAGAACGTACTGTACACTCCCTTTGTGATATCATCACAGGGGGTTGTCTGGCTACAGAGACCCAGACATACCATGTAGAACTAGGGTGGGGAGGGGGTGAAATAAAAACCCCATATCATATCCTGCAAGCAAGGACCGTCCATTTTTTCAAATCCAGATTTGATTGTAAATGTGCTGTTTTTTTCATAAATATATATATACAGTACACAGTATTTGTTTCCCTATTTCCCAATCCACCTGTGAACTTATTCCTAAACGTCTGTGCAGGTACATCATTGTCATTTGTCCCTGTTTGAGATGTTGCTAGCTGGCTATTTATTGTACATGGTGCTCCTTTTTGCCAGCAGTTATTGACCATGCCCAAAGCCCAAGCAGTGGGAATAGCAGCAGCTTGTCTGAACAAACACCTGTTTCTGTTTTTTGTAACCATCCAAAAACAGGGGAGAGCGCGCACGCAGTCCCCCACTACCAGAAATTGTGCAGTCGAGTTTCCCGCATGTGGGGAAATCGCAGAGGTCAGCTAGCTCCAAGTGCAATGAGCTAGCCTCGCCCTGGGAGAGCCACCTGCTGGAGCATGGCTTAAAACTCCCCTGCCAGGTAAGTATGAGTTGCAATGGCGCGCTGGGGGCAACTAGCCCTGTCCCAGGACAACTGTCACCCTTGTGGAGAGAGCAGCTTGGTCATTGGTGCAGCAAGCAACACAGTACCTGAGGCCTAGTATCTGAGCCGCTGCAGCCAGCACCTGCAGCAAGGAGCAGCCTAGGCCATTCCATGCAAACATTTGTGCTGCAGCAGCAGCAGCAGCAGCAGCAGCAGCAGCAGCAGCAATGAATATTTGTCAAACAACATAGATCCAAGACACCCCGTCCTCCTCCCCCCCCCCCCAGAAGCGAAGCAAAGCAAAGCAAAGCAAAGCAAAGCAAAGCAAAGCAAAGCAAAGCAAAGCAAAGCAAAGCAAAGCCAAACCAAACCCTCCCCCCCATCCAACAAGCACCCAGAGCAGCCAAGCTTCGCCGTAAGGTACTTCTTCTTAGTTTTAAAAGAAAGAAGCAATCACTTTGAACACCGCTCAGCTCTGTCATTTCAGCTGCCGGAGAGACAGGGGGACACCATATTTCTGGGGTGGCTTTCTACATCTCCCCTACCTGCTGGCACTCTCTTTTTCTGACCTCCACTGACACCTGCTGCTGCTGCTGCTGCTGCATAAAAAGGGAGAGGTGCCCTGTCCTGCTGGCAAACGTGACACTTTGGCCCTTACCAGCATGGCTGTTTACCTGGCATTTGCATAAATATAGAAGCAAGCTAACACTGTCTGCTGCTCCATGGATAGAGATAGATAGATAGATAGATAGATAGATAGATAGATAGATAGATAGATAGATAGATAGATAGATAGATAGAGATTGTTTTTTGCACAGCTCAGCAGATAGTCTGCAATCTGTTGCTTTTAAATGCTGCTCTTTGTTACTTTGGAGCCTAGAAACTCTAGAACGTACTGTACACTCCCTTTGTGATATCATCACAGGGGGTTGTCTGGCTACAGAGACCCAGACATACCATGTAGAACTAGGGTGGGGAGGGGGTGAAATAAAAACCCCATATCATATCCTGCAAGCAAGGACCGTCCATTTTTTCAAATCCAGATTTGATTGTAAATGTGCTGTTTTTTTCATAAATATATATATACAGTACACAGTATTTGTTTCCCTATTTCCCAATCCACCTGTGAACTTATTCCTAAACGTCTGTGCAGGTACATCATTGTCATTTGTCCCTGTTTGAGATGTTGCTAGCTGGCTATTTATTGTACATGGTGCTCCTTTTTGCCAGCAGTTATTGACCATGCCCAAAGCCCAAGCAGTGGGAATAGCAGCAGCTTGTCTGAACAAACACCTGTTTCTGTTTTTTGTAACCATCCAAAAACAGGGGAGAGCGCGCACGCAGTCCCCCACTACCAGAAATTGTGCAGTCGAGTTTCCCGCATGTGGGGAAATCGCAGAGGTCAGCTAGCTCCAAGTGCAATGAGCTAGCCTCGCCCTGGGAGAGCCACCTGCTGGAGCATGGCTTAAAACTCCCCTGCCAGGTAAGTATGAGTTGCAATGGCGCGCTGGGGGCAACTAGCCCTGTCCCAGGACAACTGTCACCCTTGTGGAGAGAGCAGCTTGGTCATTGGTGCAGCAAGCAACACAGTACCTGAGGCCTAGTATCTGAGCCGCTGCAGCCAGCACCTGCAGCAAGGAGCAGCCTAGGCCATTCCATGCAAACATTTGTGCTGCAGCAGCAGCAGCAGCAGCAGCAGCAGCAGCAGCAGCAATGAATATTTGTCAAACAACATAGATCCAAGACACCCCGTCCTCCTCCCCCCCCCCCCAGAAGCGAAGCAAAGCAAAGCAAAGCAAAGCAAAGCAAAGCAAAGCAAAGCAAAGCAAAGCAAAGCAAAGCAAAGCCAAACCAAACCCTCCCCCCCATCCAACAAGCACCCAGAGCAGCCAAGCTTCGCCGTAAGGTACTTCTTCTTAGTTTTAAAAGAAAGAAGCAATCACTTTGAACACCGCTCAGCTCTGTCATTTCAGCTGCCGGAGAGACAGGGGGACACCATATTTCTGGGGTGGCTTTCTACATCTCCCCTACCTGCTGGCACTCTCTTTTTCTGACCTCCACTGACACCTGCTGCTGCTGCTGCTGCTGCATAAAAAGGGAGAGGTGCCCTGTCCTGCTGGCAAACGTGACACTTTGGCCCTTACCAGCATGGCTGTTTACCTGGCATTTGCATAAATATAGAAGCAAGCTAACACTGTCTGCTGCTCCATGGATAGAGATAGATAGATAGATAGATAGATAGATAGATAGATAGATAGATAGATAGATAGATAGAGATTGTTTTTTGCACAGCTCAGCAGATAGTCTGCAATCTGTTGCTTTTAAATGCTGCTCTTTGTTACTTTGGAGCCTAGAAACTCTAGAACGTACTGTACACTCCCTTTGTGATATCATCACAGGGGGTTGTCTGGCTACAGAGACCCAGACATACCATGTAGAACTAGGGTGGGGAGGGGGTGAAATAAAAACCCCATATCATATCCTGCAAGCAAGGACCGTCCATTTTTTCAAATCCAGATTTGATTGTAAATGTGCTGTTTTTTTCATAAATATATATATACAGTACACAGTATTTGTTTCCCTATTTCCCAATCCACCTGTGAACTTATTCCTAAACGTCTGTGCAGGTACATCATTGTCATTTGTCCCTGTTTGAGATGTTGCTAGCTGGCTATTTATTGTACATGGTGCTCCTTTTTGCCAGCAGTTATTGACCATGCCCAAAGCCCAAGCAGTGGGAATAGCAGCAGCTTGTCTGAACAAACACCTGTTTCTGTTTTTTGTAACCATCCAAAAACAGGGGAGAGCGCGCACGCAGTCCCCCACTACCAGAAATTGTGCAGTCGAGTTTCCCGCATGTGGGGAAATCGCAGAGGTCAGCTAGCTCCAAGTGCAATGAGCTAGCCTCGCCCTGGGAGAGCCACCTGCTGGAGCATGGCTTAAAACTCCCCTGCCAGGTAAGTATGAGTTGCAATGGCGCGCTGGGGGCAACTAGCCCTGTCCCAGGACAACTGTCACCCTTGTGGAGAGAGCAGCTTGGTCATTGGTGCAGCAAGCAACACAGTACCTGAGGCCTAGTATCTGAGCCGCTGCAGCCAGCACCTGCAGCAAGGAGCAGCCTAGGCCATTCCATGCAAACATTTGTGCAGCAGCAGCAGCAGCAGCAGCAGCAGCAGCAGCAGCAGCAGCAGCAGCAGCAGCAGCAGCAATGAATATTTGTCAAACAACATAGATCCAAGACACCCCGTCCTCCTCCTCCCCCCCCCCCCCAGAAGCGAAGCAAAGCAAAGCAAAGCAAAGCCAAACCAAACCCTCCCCCCCATCCAACAAGCACCCAGAGCAGCCAAGCTTCGCCGTAAGGTACTTCTTCTTAGTTTTAAAAGAAAGAAGCAATCACTTTGAACACCGCTCAGCTCTGTCATTTCAGCTGCCGGAGAGACAGGGGGACACCATATTTCTGGGGTGGCTTTCTACATCTCCCCTACCTGCTGGCACTCTCTTTTTCTGACCTCCACTGACACCTGCTGCTGCTGCTGCTGCTGCTGCATAAAAAGGGAGAGGTGCCCTGTCCTGCTGGCAAACGTGACACTTTGGCCCTTACCAGCATGGCTGTTTACCTGGCATTTGCATAAATATAGAAGCAAGCTAACACTGTCTGCTGCTCCATGGATAGAGATAGATAGATAGATAGATAGATAGATAGATAGATAGATAGATAGATAGATAGATAGATAGATAGATAGAGATTGTTTTTTGCACAGCTCAGCAGATAGTCTGCAATCTGTTGCTTTTAAATGCTGCTCTTTGTTACTTTGGAGCCTAGAAACTCTAGAACGTACTGTACACTCCCTTTGTGATATCATCACAGGGGGTTGTCTGGCTACAGAGACCCAGACATACCATGTAGAACTAGGGTGGGGAGGGGGTGAAATAAAAACCCCATATCATATCCTGCAAGCAAGGACCGTCCATTTTTTCAAATCCAGATTTGATTGTAAATGTGCTGTTTTTTTCATAAATATATATATACAGTACACAGTATTTGTTTCCCTATTTCCCAATCCACCTGTGAACTTATTCCTAAACGTCTGTGCAGGTACATCATTGTCATTTGTCCCTGTTTGAGATGTTGCTAGCTGGCTATTTATTGTACATGGTGCTCCTTTTTGCCAGCAGTTATTGACCATGCCCAAAGCCCAAGCAGTGGGAATAGCAGCAGCTTGTCTGAACAAACACCTGTTTCTGTTTTTTGTAACCATCCAAAAACAGGGGAGAGCGCGCACGCAGTCCCCCACTACCAGAAATTGTGCAGTCGAGTTTCCCGCATGTGGGGAAATCGCAGAGGTCAGCTAGCTCCAAGTGCAATGAGCTAGCCTCGCCCTGGGAGAGCCACCTGCTGGAGCATGGCTTAAAACTCCCCTGCCAGGTAAGTATGAGTTGCAATGGCGCGCTGGGGGCAACTAGCCCTGTCCCAGGACAACTGTCACCCTTGTGGAGAGAGCAGCTTGGTCATTGGTGCAGCAAGCAACACAGTACCTGAGGCCTAGTATCTGAGCCGCTGCAGCCAGCACCTGCAGCAAGGAGCAGCCTAGGCCATTCCATGCAAACATTTGTGCTGCAGCAGCAGCAGCAGCAGCAGCAGCAGCAGCAGCAGCAATGAATATTTGTCAAACAACATAGATCCAAGACACCCCGTCCTCCTCCCCCCCCCCCCAGAAGCGAAGCAAAGCAAAGCAAAGCAAAGCAAAGCAAAGCAAAGCAAAGCAAAGCAAAGCAAAGCAAAGCCAAACCAAACCCTCCCCCCCATCCAACAAGCACCCAGAGCAGCCAAGCTTCGCCGTAAGGTACTTCTTCTTAGTTTTAAAAGAAAGAAGCAATCACTTTGAACACCGCTCAGCTCTGTCATTTCAGCTGCCGGAGAGACAGGGGGACACCATATTTCTGGGGTGGCTTTCTACATCTCCCCTACCTGCTGGCACTCTCTTTTTCTGACCTCCACTGACACCTGCTGCTGCTGCTGCTGCTGCATAAAAAGGGAGAGGTGCCCTGTCCTGCTGGCAAACGTGACACTTTGGCCCTTACCAGCATGGCTGTTTACCTGGCATTTGCATAAATATAGAAGCAAGCTAACACTGTCTGCTGCTCCATGGATAGAGATAGATAGATAGATAGATAGATAGATAGATAGATAGATAGATAGATAGATAGAGATTGTTTTTTGCACAGCTCAGCAGATAGTCTGCAATCTGTTGCTTTTAAATGCTGCTCTTTGTTACTTTGGAGCCTAGAAACTCTAGAACGTACTGTACACTCCCTTTGTGATATCATCACAGGGGGTTGTCTGGCTACAGAGACCCAGACATACCATGTAGAACTAGGGTGGGGAGGGGGTGAAATAAAAACCCCATATCATATCCTGCAAGCAAGGACCGTCCATTTTTTCAAATCCAGATTTGATTGTAAATGTGCTGTTTTTTTCATAAATATATATATACAGTACACAGTATTTGTTTCCCTATTTCCCAATCCACCTGTGAACTTATTCCTAAACGTCTGTGCAGGTACATCATTGTCATTTGTCCCTGTTTGAGATGTTGCTAGCTGGCTATTTATTGTACATGGTGCTCCTTTTTGCCAGCAGTTATTGACCATGCCCAAAGCCCAAGCAGTGGGAATAGCAGCAGCTTGTCTGAACAAACACCTGTTTCTGTTTTTTGTAACCATCCAAAAACAGGGGAGAGCGCGCACGCAGTCCCCCACTACCAGAAATTGTGCAGTCGAGTTTCCCGCATGTGGGGAAATCGCAGAGGTCAGCTAGCTCCAAGTGCAATGAGCTAGCCTCGCCCTGGGAGAGCCACCTGCTGGAGCATGGCTTAAAACTCCCCTGCCAGGTAAGTATGAGTTGCAATGGCGCGCTGGGGGCAACTAGCCCTGTCCCAGGACAACTGTCACCCTTGTGGAGAGAGCAGCTTGGTCATTGGTGCAGCAAGCAACACAGTACCTGAGGCCTAGTATCTGAGCCGCTGCAGCCAGCACCTGCAGCAAGGAGCAGCCTAGGCCATTCCATGCAAACATTTGTGCAGCAGCAGCAGCAGCAGCAGCAGCAGCAGCAGCAGCAGCAGCAGCAGCAGCAGCAGCAATGAATATTTGTCAAACAACATAGATCCAAGACACCCCGTCCTCCTCCCCCCCCCCCCCAGAAGCGAAGCAAAGCAAAGCAAAGCAAAGCCAAACCAAACCCTCCCCCCCATCCAACAAGCACCCAGAGCAGCCAAGCTTCGCCGTAAGGTACTTCTTCTTGGTTTTAAAAGAAAGAAGCAATCACTTTGAACACCGCTCAGCTCTGTCATTTCAGCTGCCGGAGAGACAGGGGGACACCATATTTCTGGGGTGGCTTTCTACATCTCCCCTACCTGCTGGCACTCTCTTTTTCTGACCTCCACTGACACCTGCTGCTGCTGCTGCTGCTGCATAAAAAGGGAGAGGTGCCCTGTCCTGCTGGCAAACGTGACACTTTGGCCCTTACCAGCATGGCTGTTTACCTGGCATTTGCATAAATATAGAAGCAAGCTAACACTGTCTGCTGCTCCATGGATAGAGATAGATAGATAGATAGATAGATAGATAGATAGATAGATAGATAGATAGATAGATAGAGATTGTTTTTTGCACAGCTCAGCAGATAGTCTGCAATCTGTTGCTTTTAAATGCTGCTCTTTGTTACTTTGGAGCCTAGAAACTCTAGAACGTACTGTACACTCCCTTTGTGATATCATCACAGGGGGTTGTCTGGCTACAGAGACCCAGACATACCATGTAGAACTAGGGTGGGGAGGGGGTGAAATAAAAACCCCATATCATATCCTGCAAGCAAGGACCGTCCATTTTTTCAAATCCAGATTTGATTGTAAATGTGCTGTTTTTTTCATAAATATATATATACAGTACACAGTATTTGTTTCCCTATTTCCCAATCCACCTGTGAACTTATTCCTAAACGTCTGTGCAGGTACATCATTGTCATTTGTCCCTGTTTGAGATGTTGCTAGCTGGCTATTTATTGTACATGGTGCTCCTTTTTGCCAGCAGTTATTGACCATGCCCAAAGCCCAAGCAGTGGGAATAGCAGCAGCTTGTCTGAACAAACACCTGTTTCTGTTTTTTGTAACCATCCAAAAACAGGGGAGAGCGCGCACGCAGTCCCCCACTACCAGAAATTGTGCAGTCGAGTTTCCCGCATGTGGGGAAATCGCAGAGGTCAGCTAGCTCCAAGTGCAATGAGCTAGCCTCGCCCTGGGAGAGCCACCTGCTGGAGCATGGCTTAAAACTCCCCTGCCAGGTAAGTATGAGTTGCAATGGCGCGCTGGGGGCAACTAGCCCTGTCCCAGGACAACTGTCACCCTTGTGGAGAGAGCAGCTTGGTCATTGGTGCAGCAAGCAACACAGTACCTGAGGCCTAGTATCTGAGCCGCTGCAGCCAGCACCTGCAGCAAGGAGCAGCCTAGGCCATTCCATGCAAACATTTGTGCAGCAGCAGCAGCAGCAGCAGCAGCAGCAGCAGCAGCAGCAGCAGCAGCAGCAGCAGCAGCAGCAGCAGCAGCAATGAATATTTGTCAAACAACATAGATCCAAGACACCCCGTCCTCCTCCCCCCCCCCCCAGAAGCGAAGCAAAGCAAAGCAAAGCAAAGCCAAACCAAACCCTCCCCCCATCCAACAAGCACCCAGAGCAGCCAAGCTTCGCCGTAAGGTACTTCTTCTTAGTTTTAAAAGAAAGAAGCAATCACTTTGAACACCGCTCAGCTCTGTCATTTCAGCTGCCGGAGAGACAGGGGGACACCATATTTCTGGGGTGGCTTTCTACATCTCCCCTACCTGCTGGCACTCTCTTTTTCTGACCTCCACTGACACCTGCTGCTGCTGCTGCTGCTGCATAAAAAGGGAGAGGTGCCCTGTCCTGCTGGCAAACGTGACACTTTGGCCCTTACCAGCATGGCTGTTTACCTGGCATTTGCATAAATATAGAAGCAAGCTAACACTGTCTGCTGCTCCATGGATAGAGATAGATAGATAGATAGATAGATAGATAGATAGATAGATAGATAGATAGATAGATAGATAGATAGATAGAGATTGTTTTTTGCACAGCTCAGCAGATAGTCTGCAATCTGTTGCTTTTAAATGCTGCTCTTTGTTACTTTGGAGCCTAGAAACTCTAGAACGTACTGTACACTCCCTTTGTGATATCATCACAGGGGGTTGTCTGGCTACAGAGACCCAGACATACCATGTAGAACTAGGGTGGGGAGGGGGTGAAATAAAAACCCCATATCATATCCTGCAAGCAAGGACCGTCCATTTTTTCAAATCCAGATTTGATTGTAAATGTGCTGTTTTTTTCATAAATATATATATACAGTACACAGTATTTGTTTCCCTATTTCCCAATCCACCTGTGAACTTATTCCTAAACGTCTGTGCAGGTACATCATTGTCATTTGTCCCTGTTTGAGATGTTGCTAGCTGGCTATTTATTGTACATGGTGCTCCTTTTTGCCAGCAGTTATTGACCATGCCCAAAGCCCAAGCAGTGGGAATAGCAGCAGCTTGTCTGAACAAACACCTGTTTCTGTTTTTTGTAACCATCCAAAAACAGGGGAGAGCGCGCACGCAGTCCCCCACTACCAGAAATTGTGCAGTCGAGTTTCCCGCATGTGGGGAAATCGCAGAGGTCAGCTAGCTCCAAGTGCAATGAGCTAGCCTCGCCCTGGGAGAGCCACCTGCTGGAGCATGGCTTAAAACTCCCCTGCCAGGTAAGTATGAGTTGCAATGGCGCGCTGGGGGCAACTAGCCCTGTCCCAGGACAACTGTCACCCTTGTGGAGAGAGCAGCTTGGTCATTGGTGCAGCAAGCAACACAGTACCTGAGGCCTAGTATCTGAGCCGCTGCAGCCAGCACCTGCAGCAAGGAGCAGCCTAGGCCATTCCATGCAAACATTTGTGCTGCAGCAGCAGCAGCAGCAGCAGCAGCAGCAGCAGCAGCAATGAATATTTGTCAAACAACATAGATCCAAGACACCCCGTCCTCCTCCCCCCCCCCCCAGAAGCGAAGCAAAGCAAAGCAAAGCAAAGCAAAGCAAAGCAAAGCAAAGCAAAGCAAAGCAAAGCAAAGCAAAGCCAAACCAAACCCTCCCCCCCATCCAACAAGCACCCAGAGCAGCCAAGCTTCGCCGTAAGGTACTTCTTCTTAGTTTTAAAAGAAAGAAGCAATCACTTTGAACACCGCTCAGCTCTGTCATTTCAGCTGCCGGAGAGACAGGGGGACACCATATTTCTGGGGTGGCTTTCTACATCTCCCCTACCTGCTGGCACTCTCTTTTTCTGACCTCCACTGACACCTGCTGCTGCTGCTGCTGCTGCATAAAAAGGGAGAGGTGCCCTGTCCTGCTGGCAAACGTGACACTTTGGCCCTTACCAGCATGGCTGTTTACCTGGCATTTGCATAAATATAGAAGCAAGCTAACACTGTCTGCTGCTCCATGGATAGAGATAGATAGATAGATAGATAGATAGATAGATAGATAGATAGATAGATAGATAGATAGAGATTGTTTTTTGCACAGCTCAGCAGATAGTCTGCAATCTGTTGCTTTTAAATGCTGCTCTTTGTTACTTTGGAGCCTAGAAACTCTAGAACGTACTGTACACTCCCTTTGTGATATCATCACAGGGGGTTGTCTGGCTACAGAGACCCAGACATACCATGTAGAACTAGGGTGGGGAGGGGGTGAAATAAAAACCCCATATCATATCCTGCAAGCAAGGACCGTCCATTTTTTCAAATCCAGATTTGATTGTAAATGTGCTGTTTTTTTCATAAATATATATATACAGTACACAGTATTTGTTTCCCTATTTCCCAATCCACCTGTGAACTTATTCCTAAACGTCTGTGCAGGTACATCATTGTCATTTGTCCCTGTTTGAGATGTTGCTAGCTGGCTATTTATTGTACATGGTGCTCCTTTTTGCCAGCAGTTATTGACCATGCCCAAAGCCCAAGCAGTGGGAATAGCAGCAGCTTGTCTGAACAAACACCTGTTTCTGTTTTTTGTAACCATCCAAAAACAGGGGAGAGCGCGCACGCAGTCCCCCACTACCAGAAATTGTGCAGTCGAGTTTCCCGCATGTGGGGAAATCGCAGAGGTCAGCTAGCTCCAAGTGCAATGAGCTAGCCTCGCCCTGGGAGAGCCACCTGCTGGAGCATGGCTTAAAACTCCCCTGCCAGGTAAGTATGAGTTGCAATGGCGCGCTGGGGGCAACTAGCCCTGTCCCAGGACAACTGTCACCCTTGTGGAGAGAGCAGCTTGGTCATTGGTGCAGCAAGCAACACAGTACCTGAGGCCTAGTATCTGAGCCGCTGCAGCCAGCACCTGCAGCAAGGAGCAGCCTAGGCCATTCCATGCAAACATTTGTGCAGCAGCAGCAGCAGCAGCAGCAGCAGCAGCAGCAGCAGCAGCAGCAGCAGCAGCAGCAGCAATGAATATTTGTCAAACAACATAGATCCAAGACACCCCGTCCTCCTCCTCCCCCCCCCCCCCAGAAGCGAAGCAAAGCAAAGCAAAGCAAAGCCAAACCAAACCCTCCCCCCCATCCAACAAGCACCCAGAGCAGCCAAGCTTCGCCGTAAGGTACTTCTTCTTAGTTTTAAAAGAAAGAAGCAATCACTTTGAACACCGCTCAGCTCTGTCATTTCAGCTGCCGGAGAGACAGGGGGACACCATATTTCTGGGGTGGCTTTCTACATCTCCCCTACCTGCTGGCACTCTCTTTTTCTGACCTCCACTGACACCTGCTGCTGCTGCTGCTGCTGCTGCATAAAAAGGGAGAGGTGCCCTGTCCTGCTGGCAAACGTGACACTTTGGCCCTTACCAGCATGGCTGTTTACCTGGCATTTGCATAAATATAGAAGCAAGCTAACACTGTCTGCTGCTCCATGGATAGAGATAGATAGATAGATAGATAGATAGATAGATAGATAGATAGATAGATAGATAGATAGATAGATAGATAGAGATTGTTTTTTGCACAGCTCAGCAGATAGTCTGCAATCTGTTGCTTTTAAATGCTGCTCTTTGTTACTTTGGAGCCTAGAAACTCTAGAACGTACTGTACACTCCCTTTGTGATATCATCACAGGGGGTTGTCTGGCTACAGAGACCCAGACATACCATGTAGAACTAGGGTGGGGAGGGGGTGAAATAAAAACCCCATATCATATCCTGCAAGCAAGGACCGTCCATTTTTTCAAATCCAGATTTGATTGTAAATGTGCTGTTTTTTTCATAAATATATATATACAGTACACAGTATTTGTTTCCCTATTTCCCAATCCACCTGTGAACTTATTCCTAAACGTCTGTGCAGGTACATCATTGTCATTTGTCCCTGTTTGAGATGTTGCTAGCTGGCTATTTATTGTACATGGTGCTCCTTTTTGCCAGCAGTTATTGACCATGCCCAAAGCCCAAGCAGTGGGAATAGCAGCAGCTTGTCTGAACAAACACCTGTTTCTGTTTTTTGTAACCATCCAAAAACAGGGGAGAGCGCGCACGCAGTCCCCCACTACCAGAAATTGTGCAGTCGAGTTTCCCGCATGTGGGGAAATCGCAGAGGTCAGCTAGCTCCAAGTGCAATGAGCTAGCCTCGCCCTGGGAGAGCCACCTGCTGGAGCATGGCTTAAAACTCCCCTGCCAGGTAAGTATGAGTTGCAATGGCGCGCTGGGGGCAACTAGCCCTGTCCCAGGACAACTGTCACCCTTGTGGAGAGAGCAGCTTGGTCATTGGTGCAGCAAGCAACACAGTACCTGAGGCCTAGTATCTGAGCCGCTGCAGCCAGCACCTGCAGCAAGGAGCAGCCTAGGCCATTCCATGCAAACATTTGTGCTGCAGCAGCAGCAGCAGCAGCAGCAGCAGCAGCAGCAGCAATGAATATTTGTCAAACAACATAGATCCAAGACACCCCGTCCTCCTCCCCCCCCCCCCAGAAGCGAAGCAAAGCAAAGCAAAGCAAAGCAAAGCAAAGCAAAGCAAAGCAAAGCAAAGCAAAGCAAAGCCAAACCAAACCCTCCCCCCCATCCAACAAGCACCCAGAGCAGCCAAGCTTCGCCGTAAGGTACTTCTTCTTAGTTTTAAAAGAAAGAAGCAATCACTTTGAACACCGCTCAGCTCTGTCATTTCAGCTGCCGGAGAGACAGGGGGACACCATATTTCTGGGGTGGCTTTCTACATCTCCCCTACCTGCTGGCACTCTCTTTTTCTGACCTCCACTGACACCTGCTGCTGCTGCTGCTGCTGCATAAAAAGGGAGAGGTGCCCTGTCCTGCTGGCAAACGTGACACTTTGGCCCTTACCAGCATGGCTGTTTACCTGGCATTTGCATAAATATAGAAGCAAGCTAACACTGTCTGCTGCTCCATGGATAGAGATAGATAGATAGATAGATAGATAGATAGATAGATAGATAGATAGATAGATAGAGATTGTTTTTTGCACAGCTCAGCAGATAGTCTGCAATCTGTTGCTTTTAAATGCTGCTCTTTGTTACTTTGGAGCCTAGAAACTCTAGAACGTACTGTACACTCCCTTTGTGATATCATCACAGGGGGTTGTCTGGCTACAGAGACCCAGACATACCATGTAGAACTAGGGTGGGGAGGGGGTGAAATAAAAACCCCATATCATATCCTGCAAGCAAGGACCGTCCATTTTTTCAAATCCAGATTTGATTGTAAATGTGCTGTTTTTTTCATAAATATATATATACAGTACACAGTATTTGTTTCCCTATTTCCCAATCCACCTGTGAACTTATTCCTAAACGTCTGTGCAGGTACATCATTGTCATTTGTCCCTGTTTGAGATGTTGCTAGCTGGCTATTTATTGTACATGGTGCTCCTTTTTGCCAGCAGTTATTGACCATGCCCAAAGCCCAAGCAGTGGGAATAGCAGCAGCTTGTCTGAACAAACACCTGTTTCTGTTTTTTGTAACCATCCAAAAACAGGGGAGAGCGCGCACGCAGTCCCCCACTACCAGAAATTGTGCAGTCGAGTTTCCCGCATGTGGGGAAATCGCAGAGGTCAGCTAGCTCCAAGTGCAATGAGCTAGCCTCGCCCTGGGAGAGCCACCTGCTGGAGCATGGCTTAAAACTCCCCTGCCAGGTAAGTATGAGTTGCAATGGCGCGCTGGGGGCAACTAGCCCTGTCCCAGGACAACTGTCACCCTTGTGGAGAGAGCAGCTTGGTCATTGGTGCAGCAAGCAACACAGTACCTGAGGCCTAGTATCTGAGCCGCTGCAGCCAGCACCTGCAGCAAGGAGCAGCCTAGGCCATTCCATGCAAACATTTGTGCAGCAGCAGCAGCAGCAGCAGCAGCAGCAGCAGCAGCAGCAGCAGCAGCAGCAGCAGCAATGAATATTTGTCAAACAACATAGATCCAAGACACCCCGTCCTCCTCCCCCCCCCCCCAGAAGCGAAGCAAAGCAAAGCAAAGCAAAGCCAAACCAAACCCTCCCCCCCATCCAACAAGCACCCAGAGCAGCCAAGCTTCGCCGTAAGGTACTTCTTCTTGGTTTTAAAAGAAAGAAGCAATCACTTTGAACACCGCTCAGCTCTGTCATTTCAGCTGCCGGAGAGACAGGGGGACACCATATTTCTGGGGTGGCTTTCTACATCTCCCCTACCTGCTGGCACTCTCTTTTTCTGACCTCCACTGACACCTGCTGCTGCTGCTGCTGCTGCATAAAAAGGGAGAGGTGCCCTGTCCTGCTGGCAAACGTGACACTTTGGCCCTTACCAGCATGGCTGTTTACCTGGCATTTGCATAAATATAGAAGCAAGCTAACACTGTCTGCTGCTCCATGGATAGAGATAGATAGATAGATAGATAGATAGATAGATAGATAGATAGATAGATAGATAGATAGAGATTGTTTTTTGCACAGCTCAGCAGATAGTCTGCAATCTGTTGCTTTTAAATGCTGCTCTTTGTTACTTTGGAGCCTAGAAACTCTAGAACGTACTGTACACTCCCTTTGTGATATCATCACAGGGGGTTGTCTGGCTACAGAGACCCAGACATACCATGTAGAACTAGGGTGGGGAGGGGGTGAAATAAAAACCCCATATCATATCCTGCAAGCAAGGACCGTCCATTTTTTCAAATCCAGATTTGATTGTAAATGTGCTGTTTTTTTCATAAATATATATATACAGTACACAGTATTTGTTTCCCTATTTCCCAATCCACCTGTGAACTTATTCCTAAACGTCTGTGCAGGTACATCATTGTCATTTGTCCCTGTTTGAGATGTTGCTAGCTGGCTATTTATTGTACATGGTGCTCCTTTTTGCCAGCAGTTATTGACCATGCCCAAAGCCCAAGCAGTGGGAATAGCAGCAGCTTGTCTGAACAAACACCTGTTTCTGTTTTTTGTAACCATCCAAAAACAGGGGAGAGCGCGCACGCAGTCCCCCACTACCAGAAATTGTGCAGTCGAGTTTCCCGCATGTGGGGAAATCGCAGAGGTCAGCTAGCTCCAAGTGCAATGAGCTAGCCTCGCCCTGGGAGAGCCACCTGCTGGAGCATGGCTTAAAACTCCCCTGCCAGGTAAGTATGAGTTGCAATGGCGCGCTGGGGGCAACTAGCCCTGTCCCAGGACAACTGTCACCCTTGTGGAGAGAGCAGCTTGGTCATTGGTGCAGCAAGCAACACAGTACCTGAGGCCTAGTATCTGAGCCGCTGCAGCCAGCACCTGCAGCAAGGAGCAGCCTAGGCCATTCCATGCAAACATTTGTGCAGCAGCAGCAGCAGCAGCAGCAGCAGCAGCAGCAGCAGCAGCAGCAGCAGCAGCAGCAGCAGCAGCAGCAGCAATGAATATTTGTCAAACAACATAGATCCAAGACACCCCGTCCTCCTCCCCCCCCCCCCAGAAGCGAAGCAAAGCAAAGCAAAGCAAAGCCAAACCAAACCCTCCCCCCATCCAACAAGCACCCAGAGCAGCCAAGCTTCGCCGTAAGGTACTTCTTCTTAGTTTTAAAAGAAAGAAGCAATCACTTTGAACACCGCTCAGCTCTGTCATTTCAGCTGCCGGAGAGACAGGGGGACACCATATTTCTGGGGTGGCTTTCTACATCTCCCCTACCTGCTGGCACTCTCTTTTTCTGACCTCCACTGACACCTGCTGCTGCTGCTGCTGCTGCTGCATAAAAAGGGAGAGGTGCCCTGTCCTGCTGGCAAACGTGACACTTTGGCCCTTACCAGCATGGCTGTTTACCTGGCATTTGCATAAATATAGAAGCAAGCTAACACTGTCTGCTGCTCCATGGATAGAGATAGATAGATAGATAGATAGATAGATAGATAGATAGATAGATAGAGATTGTTTTTTGCACAGCTCAGCAGATAGTCTGCAATCTGTTGCTTTTAAATGCTGCTCTTTGTTACTTTGGAGCCTAGAAACTCTAGAACGTACTGTACACTCCCTTTGTGATATCATCACAGGGGGTTGTCTGGCTACAGAGACCCAGACATACCATGTAGAACTAGGGTGGGGAGGGGGTGAAATAAAAACCCCATATCATATCCTGCAAGCAAGGACCGTCCATTTTTTCAAATCCAGATTTGATTGTAAATGTGCTGTTTTTTTCATAAATATATATATACAGTACACAGTATTTGTTTCCCTATTTCCCAATCCACCTGTGAACTTATTCCTAAACGTCTGTGCAGGTACATCATTGTCATTTGTCCCTGTTTGAGATGTTGCTAGCTGGCTATTTATTGTACATGGTGCTCCTTTTTGCCAGCAGTTATTGACCA
Source organism: Ascaphus truei (assembly GCF_040206685.1). NCBI lineage: Eukaryota > Metazoa > Chordata > Amphibia > Anura > Ascaphidae > Ascaphus > Ascaphus truei. Next base: position 73,187 of record NW_027453934.1, on the reverse strand, counting down.
TGCCCAAAGCCCAAGCAGTGGGAATAGCAGCAGCTTGTCTGAACAAACACCTGTTTCTGTTTTTTGTAACCATCCAAAAACAGGGGAGAGCGCGCACGCAGTCCCCCACTACCAGAAATTGTGCAGTCGAGTTTCCCGCATGTGGGGAAATCGCAGAGGTCAGCTAGCTCCAAGTGCAATGAGCTAGCCTCGCCCTGGGAGAGCCACCTGCTGGAGCATGGCTTAAAACTCCCCTGCCAGGTAAGTATGAGTTGCAATGGCGCGCTGGGGGCAACTAGCCCTGTCCCAGGACAACTGTCACCCTTGTGGAGAGAGCAGCTTGGTCATTGGTGCAGCAAGCAACACAGTACCTGAGGCCTAGTATCTGAGCCGCTGCAGCCAGCACCTGCAGCAAGGAGCAGCCTAGGCCATTCCATGCAAACATTTGTGCAGCAGCAGCAGCAGCAGCAGCAGCAGCAGCAGCAGCAGCAGCAGCAGCAGCAGCAGCAATGAATATTTGTCAAACAACATAGATCCAAGACACCCCGTCCTCCTCCCCCCCCCCCCAGAAGCGAAGCAAAGCAAAGCAAAGCAAAGCCAAACCAAACCCTCCCCCCCATCCAACAAGCACCCAGAGCAGCCAAGCTTCGCCGTAAGGTACTTCTTCTTAGTTTTAAAAGAAAGAAGCAATCACTTTGAACACCGCTCAGCTCTGTCATTTCAGCTGCCGGAGAGACAGGGGGACACCATATTTCTGGGGTGGCTTTCTACATCTCCCCTACCTGCTGGCACTCTCTTTTTCTGACCTCCACTGACACCTGCTGCTGCTGCTGCTGCTGCTGCATAAAAAGGGAGAGGTGCCCTGTCCTGCTGGCAAACGTGACACTTTGGCCCTTACCAGCATGGCTGTTTACCTGGCATTTGCATAAATATAGAAGCAAGCTAACACTGTCTGCTGCTCCATGGATAGAGATAGATAGATAGATAGATAGATAGATAGATAGATAGATAGATAGAGATTGTTTTTTGCACAGCTCAGCAGATAGTCTGCAATCTGTTGCTTTTAAATGCTGCTCTTTGTTACTTTGGAGCCTAGAAACTCTAGAACGTACTGTACACTCCCTTTGTGATATCATCACAGGGGGTTGTCTGGCTACAGAGACCCAGACATACCATGTAGAACTAGGGTGGGGAGGGGGTGAAATAAAAACCCCATATCATATCCTGCAAGCAAGGACCGTCCATTTTTTCAAATCCAGATTTGATTGTAAATGTGCTGTTTTTTTCATAAATATATATATACAGTACACAGTATTTGTTTCCCTATTTCCCAATCCACCTGTGAACTTATTCCTAAACGTCTGTGCAGGTACATCATTGTCATTTGTCCCTGTTTGAGATGTTGCTAGCTGGCTATTTATTGTACATGGTGCTCCTTTTTGCCAGCAGTTATTGACCATGCCCAAAGCCCAAGCAGTGGGAATAGCAGCAGCTTGTCTGAACAAACACCTGTTTCTGTTTTTTGTAACCATCCAAAAACAGGGGAGAGCGCGCACGCAGTCCCCCACTACCAGAAATTGTGCAGTCGAGTTTCCCGCATGTGGGGAAATCGCAGAGGTCAGCTAGCTCCAAGTGCAATGAGCTAGCCTCGCCCTGGGAGAGCCACCTGCTGGAGCATGGCTTAAAACTCCCCTGCCAGGTAAGTATGAGTTGCAATGGCGCGCTGGGGGCAACTAGCCCTGTCCCAGGACAACTGTCACCCTTGTGGAGAGAGCAGCTTGGTCATTGGTGCAGCAAGCAACACAGTACCTGAGGCCTAGTATCTGAGCCGCTGCAGCCAGCACCTGCAGCAAGGAGCAGCCTAGGCCATTCCATGCAAACATTTGTGCAGCAGCAGCAGCAGCAGCAGCAGCAGCAGCAGCAGCAGCAGCAGCAGCAGCAGCAGCAGCAGCAGCAATGAATATTTGTCAAACAACATAGATCCAAGACACCCCGTCCTCCTCCCCCCCCCCCCAGAAGCGAAGCAAAGCAAAGCAAAGCAAAGCAAAGCCAAACCAAACCCTCCCCCCCATCCAACAAGCACCCAGAGCAGCCAAGCTTCGCCGTAAGGTACTTCTTCTTAGTTTTAAAAGAAAGAAGCAATCACTTTGAACACCGCTCAGCTCTGTCATTTCAGCTGCCGGAGAGACAGGGGGACACCATATTTCTGGGGTGGCTTTCTACATCTCCCCTACCTGCTGGCACTCTCTTTTTCTGACCTCCACTGACACCTGCTGCTGCTGCTGCTGCTGCTGCATAAAAAGGGAGAGGTGCCCTGTCCTGCTGGCAAACGTGACACTTTGGCCCTTACCAGCATGGCTGTTTACCTGGCATTTGCATAAATATAGAAGCAAGCTAACACTGTCTGCTGCTCCATGGATAGAGATAGATAGATAGATAGATAGATAGATAGATAGATAGATAGAGATTGTTTTTTGCACAGCTCAGCAGATAGTCTGCAATCTGTTGCTTTTAAATGCTGCTCTTTGTTACTTTGGAGCCTAGAAACTCTAGAACGTACTGTACACTCCCTTTGTGATATCATCACAGGGGGTTGTCTGGCTACAGAGACCCAGACATACCATGTAGAACTAGGGTGGGGAGGGGGTGAAATAAAAACCCCATATCATATCCTGCAAGCAAGGACCGTCCATTTTTTCAAATCCAGATTTGATTGTAAATGTGCTGTTTTTTTCATAAATATATATATACAGTACACCGTATTTGTTTCCCTATTTCCCAATCCACCTGTGAACTTATTCCTAAACGTCTGTGCAGGTACATCATTGTCATTTGTCCCTGTTTGAGATGTTGCTAGCTGGCTATTTATTGTACATGGTGCTCCTTTTTGCCAGCAGTTATTGACCATGCCCAAAGCCCAAGCAGTGGGAATAGCAGCAGCTTGTCTGAACAAACACCTGTTTCTGTTTTTTGTAACCATCCAAAAACAGGGGAGAGCGCGCACGCAGTCCCCCACTACCAGAAATTGTGCAGTCGAGTTTCCCGCATGTGGGGAAATCGCAGAGGTCAGCTAGCTCCAAGTGCAATGAGCTAGCCTCGCCCTGGGAGAGCCACCTGCTGGAGCATGGCTTAAAACTCCCCTGCCAGGTAAGTATGAGTTGCAATGGCGCGCTGGGGGCAACTAGCCCTGTCCCAGGACAACTGTCACCCTTGTGGAGAGAGCAGCTTGGTCATTGGTGCAGCAAGCAACACAGTACCTGAGGCCTAGTATCTGAGCCGCTGCAGCCAGCACCTGCAGCAAGGAGCAGCCTAGGCCATTCCATGCAAACATTTGTGCAGCAGCAGCAGCAGCAGCAGCAGCAGCAGCAGCAGCAGCAATGAATATTTGTCAAACAACATAGATCCAAGACACCCCGTCCTCCTCCCCCCCCCCCCAGAAGCGAAGCAAAGCAAAGCAAAGCAAAGCAAAGCCAAACCAAACCCTCCCCCCCATCCAACAAGCACCCAGAGCAGCCAAGCTTCGCCGTAAGGTACTTCTTCTTAGTTTTAAAAGAAAGAAGCAATCACTTTGAACACCGCTCAGCTCTGTCATTTCAGCTGCCGGAGAGACAGGGGGACACCATATTTCTGGGGTGGCTTTCTACATCTCCCCTACCTGCTGGCACTCTCTTTTTCTGACCTCCACTGACACCTGCTGCTGCTGCTGCTGCATAAAAAGGGAGAGGTGCCCTGTCCTGCTGGCAAACGTGACACTTTGGCCCTTACCAGCATGGCTGTTTACCTGGCATTTGCATAAATATAGAAGCAAGCTAACACTGTCTGCTGCTCCATGGATAGAGATAGATAGATAGATAGATAGATAGATAGATAGATAGATAGAGATTGTTTTTTGCACAGCTCAGCAGATAGTCTGCAATCTGTTGCTTTTAAATGCTGCTCTTTGTTACTTTGGAGCCTAGAAACTCTAGAACGTACTGTACACTCCCTTTGTGATATCATCACAGGGGGTTGTCTGGCTACAGAGACCCAGACATACCATGTAGAACTAGGGTGGGGAGGGGGTGAAATAAAAACCCCATATCATATCCTGCAAGCAAGGACCGTCCATTTTTTCAAATCCAGATTTGATTGTAAATGTGCTGTTTTTTTCATAAATATATATATACAGTACACAGTATTTGTTTCCCTATTTCCCAATCCACCTGTGAACTTATTCCTAAACGTCTGTGCAGGTACATCATTGTCATTTGTCCCTGTTTGAGATGTTGCTAGCTGGCTATTTATTGTACATGGTGCTCCTTTTTGCCAGCAGTTATTGACCATGCCCAAAGCCCAAGCAGTGGGAATAGCAGCAGCTTGTCTGAACAAACACCTGTTTCTGTTTTTTGTAACCATCCAAAAACAGGGGAGAGCGCGCACGCAGTCCCCCACTACCAGAAATTGTGCAGTCGAGTTTCCCGCATGTGGGGAAATCGCAGAGGTCAGCTAGCTCCAAGTGCAATGAGCTAGCCTCGCCCTGGGAGAGCCACCTGCTGGAGCATGGCTTAAAACTCCCCTGCCAGGTAAGTATGAGTTGCAATGGCGCGCTGGGGGCAACTAGCCCTGTCCCAGGACAACTGTCACCCTTGTGGAGAGAGCAGCTTGGTCATTGGTGCAGCAAGCAACACAGTACCTGAGGCCTAGTATCTGAGCCGCTGCAGCCAGCACCTGCAGCAAGGAGCAGCCTAGGCCATTCCATGCAAACATTTGTGCTGCAGCAGCAGCAGCAGCAGCAGCAGCAGCAGCAGCAGCAGCAGCAGCAGCAGCAGCAGCAATGAATATTTGTCAAACAACATAGATCCAAGACACCCCGTCCTCCTCCCCCCCCCCCCAGAAGCGAAGCAAAGCAAAGCAAAGCAAAGCAAAGCAAAGCAAAGCAAAGCCAAACCAAACCCTCCCCCCCATCCAACAAGCACCCAGAGCAGCCAAGCTTCGCCGTAAGGTACTTCTTCTTGGTTTTAAAAGAAAGAAGCAATCACTTTGAACACCGCTCAGCTCTGTCATTTCAGCTGCCGGAGAGACAGGGGGACACCATATTTCTGGGGTGGCTTTCTACATCTCCCCTACCTGCTGGCACTCTCTTTTTCTGACCTCCACTGACACCTGCTGCTGCTGCTGCTGCTGCATAAAAAGGGAGAGGTGCCCTGTCCTGCTGGCAAACGTGACACTTTGGCCCTTACCAGCATGGCTGTTTACCTGGCATTTGCATAAATATAGAAGCAAGCTAACACTGTCTGCTGCTCCATGGATAGAGATAGATAGATAGATAGATAGATAGATAGATAGATAGATAGATAGAGATTGTTTTTTGCACAGCTCAGCAGATAGTCTGCAATCTGTTGCTTTTAAATGCTGCTCTTTGTTACTTTGGAGCCTAGAAACTCTAGAACGTACTGTACACTCCCTTTGTGATATCATCACAGGGGGTTGTCTGGCTACAGAGACCCAGACATACCATGTAGAACTAGGGTGGGGAGGGGGTGAAATAAAAACCCCATATCATATCCTGCAAGCAAGGACCGTCCATTTTTTCAAATCCAGATTTGATTGTAAATGTGCTGTTTTTTTCATAAATATATATATACAGTACACAGTATTTGTTTCCCTATTTCCCAATCCACCTGTGAACTTATTCCTAAACGTCTGTGCAGGTACATCATTGTCATTTGTCCCTGTTTGAGATGTTGCTAGCTGGCTATTTATTGTACATGGTGCTCCTTTTTGCCAGCAGTTATTGACCATGCCCAAAGCCCAAGCAGTGGGAATAGCAGCAGCTTGTCTGAACAAACACCTGTTTCTGTTTTTTGTAACCATCCAAAAACAGGGGAGAGCGCGCACGCAGTCCCCCACTACCAGAAATTGTGCAGTCGAGTTTCCCGCATGTGGGGAAATCGCAGAGGTCAGCTAGCTCCAAGTGCAATGAGCTAGCCTCGCCCTGGGAGAGCCACCTGCTGGAGCATGGCTTAAAACTCCCCTGCCAGGTAAGTATGAGTTGCAATGGCGCGCTGGGGGCAACTAGCCCTGTCCCAGGACAACTGTCACCCTTGTGGAGAGAGCAGCTTGGTCATTGGTGCAGCAAGCAACACAGTACCTGAGGCCTAGTATCTGAGCCGCTGCAGCCAGCACCTGCAGCAAGGAGCAGCCTAGGCCATTCCATGCAAACATTTGTGCAGCAGCAGCAGCAGCAGCAGCAGCAGCAGCAGCAGCAGCAGCAGCAGCAGCAGCAGCAGCAGCAATGAATATTTGTCAAACAACATAGATCCAAGACACCCCGTCCTCCTCCCCCCCCCCCCAGAAGCGAAGCAAAGCAAAGCAAAGCAAAGCCAAACCAAACCCTCCCCCCATCCAACAAGCACCCAGAGCAGCCAAGCTTCGCCGTAAGGTACTTCTTCTTAGTTTTAAAAGAAAGAAGCAATCACTTTGAACACCGCTCAGCTCTGTCATTTCAGCTGCCGGAGAGACAGGGGGACACCATATTTCTGGGGTGGCTTTCTACATCTCCCCTACCTGCTGGCACTCTCTTTTTCTGACCTCCACTGACACCTGCTGCTGCTGCTGCTGCTGCTGCATAAAAAGGGAGAGGTGCCCTGTCCTGCTGGCAAACGTGACACTTTGGCCCTTACCAGCATGGCTGTTTACCTGGCATTTGCATAAATATAGAAGCAAGCTAACACTGTCTGCTGCTCCATGGATAGAGATAGATAGATAGATAGATAGATAGATAGATAGATAGATAGATAGATAGAGATTGTTTTTTGCACAGCTCAGCAGATAGTCTGCAATCTGTTGCTTTTAAATGCTGCTCTTTGTTACTTTGGAGCCTAGAAACTCTAGAACGTACTGTACACTCCCTTTGTGATATCATCACAGGGGGTTGTCTGGCTACAGAGACCCAGACATACCATGTAGAACTAGGGTGGGGAGGGGGTGAAATAAAAACCCCATATCATATCCTGCAAGCAAGGACCGTCCATTTTTTCAAATCCAGATTTGATTGTAAATGTGCTGTTTTTTTCATAAATATATATATACAGTACACAGTATTTGTTTCCCTATTTCCCAATCCACCTGTGAACTTATTCCTAAACGTCTGTGCAGGTACATCATTGTCATTTGTCCCTGTTTGAGATGTTGCTAGCTGGCTATTTATTGTACATGGTGCTCCTTTTTGCCAGCAGTTATTGACCATGCCCAAAGCCCAAGCAGTGGGAATAGCAGCAGCTTGTCTGAACAAACACCTGTTTCTGTTTTTTGTAACCATCCAAAAACAGGGGAGAGCGCGCACGCAGTCCCCCACTACCAGAAATTGTGCAGTCGAGTTTCCCGCATGTGGGGAAATCGCAGAGGTCAGCTAGCTCCAAGTGCAATGAGCTAGCCTCGCCCTGGGAGAGCCACCTGCTGGAGCATGGCTTAAAACTCCCCTGCCAGGTAAGTATGAGTTGCAATGGCGCGCTGGGGGCAACTAGCCCTGTCCCAGGACAACTGTCACCCTTGTGGAGAGAGCAGCTTGGTCATTGGTGCAGCAAGCAACACAGTACCTGAGGCCTAGTATCTGAGCCGCTGCAGCCAGCACCTGCAGCAAGGAGCAGCCTAGGCCATTCCATGCAAACATTTGTGCAGCAGCAGCAGCAGCAGCAGCAGCAGCAGCAGCAGCAGCAGCAGCAGCAGCAGCAGCAGCAGCAGCAATGAATATTTGTCAAACAACATAGATCCAAGACACCCCGTCCTCCTCCCCCCCCCCCCAGAAGCGAAGCAAAGCAAAGCAAAGCAAAGCAAAGCCAAACCAAACCCTCCCCCCCATCCAACAAGCACCCAGAGCAGCCAAGCTTCGCCGTAAGGTACTTCTTCTTGGTTTTAAAAGAAAGAAGCAATCACTTTGAACACCGCTCAGCTCTGTCATTTCAGCTGCCGGAGAGACAGGGGGACACCATATTTCTGGGGTGGCTTTCTACATCTCCCCTACCTGCTGGCACTCTCTTTTTCTGACCTCCACTGACACCTGCTGCTGCTGCTGCTGCTGCATAAAAAGGGAGAGGTGCCCTGTCCTGCTGGCAAACGTGACACTTTGGCCCTTACCAGCATGGCTGTTTACCTGGCATTTGCATAAATATAGAAGCAAGCTAACACTGTCTGCTGCTCCATGGATAGAGATAGATAGATAGATAGATAGATAGATAGATAGATAGATAGATAGAGATTGTTTTTTGCACAGCTCAGCAGATAGTCTGCAATCTGTTGCTTTTAAATGCTGCTCTTTGTTACTTTGGAGCCTAGAAACTCTAGAACGTACTGTACACTCCCTTTGTGATATCATCACAGGGGGTTGTCTGGCTACAGAGACCCAGACATACCATGTAGAACTAGGGTGGGGAGGGGGTGAAATAAAAACCCCATATCATATCCTGCAAGCAAGGACCGTCCATTTTTTCAAATCCAGATTTGATTGTAAATGTGCTGTTTTTTTCATAAATATATATATACAGTACACAGTATTTGTTTCCCTATTTCCCAATCCACCTGTGAACTTATTCCTAAACGTCTGTGCAGGTACATCATTGTCATTTGTCCCTGTTTGAGATGTTGCTAGCTGGCTATTTATTGTACATGGTGCTCCTTTTTGCCAGCAGTTATTGACCATGCCCAAAGCCCAAGCAGTGGGAATAGCAGCAGCTTGTCTGAACAAACACCTGTTTCTGTTTTTTGTAACCATCCAAAAACAGGGGAGAGCGCGCACGCAGTCCCCCACTACCAGAAATTGTGCAGTCGAGTTTCCCGCATGTGGGGAAATCGCAGAGGTCAGCTAGCTCCAAGTGCAATGAGCTAGCCTCGCCCTGGGAGAGCCACCTGCTGGAGCATGGCTTAAAACTCCCCTGCCAGGTAAGTATGAGTTGCAATGGCGCGCTGGGGGCAACTAGCCCTGTCCCAGGACAACTGTCACCCTTGTGGAGAGAGCAGCTTGGTCATTGGTGCAGCAAGCAACACAGTACCTGAGGCCTAGTATCTGAGCCGCTGCAGCCAGCACCTGCAGCAAGGAGCAGCCTAGGCCATTCCATGCAAACATTTGTGCAGCAGCAGCAGCAGCAGCAGCAGCAGCAGCAGCAGCAGCAGCAGCAGCAGCAGCAGCAGCAGCAATGAATATTTGTCAAACAACATAGATCCAAGACACCCCGTCCTCCTCCCCCCCCCCCCAGAAGCGAAGCAAAGCAAAGCAAAGCAAAGCCAAACCAAACCCTCCCCCCATCCAACAAGCACCCAGAGCAGCCAAGCTTCGCCGTAAGGTACTTCTTTTTAGTTTTAAAAGAAAGAAGCAATCACTTTGAACACCGCTCAGCTCTGTCATTTCAGCTGCCGGAGAGACAGGGGGACACCATATTTCTGGGGTGGCTTTCTACATCTCCCCTACCTGCTGGCACTCTCTTTTTCTGACCTCCACTGACACCTGCTGCTGCTGCTGCTGCTGCTGCATAAAAAGGGAGAGGTGCCCTGTCCTGCTGGCAAACGTGACACTTTGGCCCTTACCAGCATGGCTGTTTACCTGGCATTTGCATAAATATAGAAGCAAGCTAACACTGTCTGCTGCTCCATGGATAGAGATAGATAGATAGATAGATAGATAGATAGATAGATAGATAGATAGATAGAGATTGTTTTTTGCACAGCTCAGCAGATAGTCTGCAATCTGTTGCTTTTAAATGCTGCTCTTTGTTACTTTGGAGCCTAGAAACTCTAGAACGTACTGTACACTCCCTTTGTGATATCATCACAGGGGGTTGTCTGGCTACAGAGACCCAGACATACCATGTAGAACTAGGGTGGGGAGGGGGTGAAATAAAAACCCCATATCATATCCTGCAAGCAAGGACCGTCCATTTTTTCAAATCCAGATTTGATTGTAAATGTGCTGTTTTTTTCATAAATATATATATACAGTACACAGTATTTGTTTCCCTATTTCCCAATCCACCTGTGAACTTATTCCTAAACGTCTGTGCAGGTACATCATTGTCATTTGTCCCTGTTTGAGATGTTGCTAGCTGGCTATTTATTGTACATGGTGCTCCTTTTTGCCAGCAGTTATTGACCATGCCCAAAGCCCAAGCAGTGGGAATAGCAGCAGCTTGTCTGAACAAACACCTGTTTCTGTTTTTTGTAACCATCCAAAAACAGGGGAGAGCGCGCACGCAGTCCCCCACTACCAGAAATTGTGCAGTCGAGTTTCCCGCATGTGGGGAAATCGCAGAGGTCAGCTAGCTCCAAGTGCAATGAGCTAGCCTCGCCCTGGGAGAGCCACCTGCTGGAGCATGGCTTAAAACTCCCCTGCCAGGTAAGTATGAGTTGCAATGGCGCGCTGGGGGCAACTAGCCCTGTCCCAGGACAACTGTCACCCTTGTGGAGAGAGCAGCTTGGTCATTGGTGCAGCAAGCAACACAGTACCTGAGGCCTAGTATCTGAGCCGCTGCAGCCAGCACCTGCAGCAAGGAGCAGCCTAGGCCATTCCATGCAAACATTTGTGCAGCAGCAGCAGCAGCAGCAGCAGCAGCAGCAGCAGCAGCAGCAGCAGCAGCAGCAGCAGCAATGAATATTTGTCAAACAACATAGATCCAAGACACCCCGTCCTCCTCCCCCCCCCCCCAGAAGCGAAGCAAAGCAAAGCAAAGCAAAGCAAAGCCAAACCAAACCCTCCCCCCCATCCAACAAGCACCCAGAGCAGCCAAGCTTCGCCGTAAGGTACTTCTTCTTGGTTTTAAAAGAAAGAAGCAATCACTTTGAACACCGCTCAGCTCTGTCATTTCAGCTGCCGGAGAGACAGGGGGACACCATATTTCTGGGGTGGCTTTCTACATCTCCCCTACCTGCTGGCACTCTCTTTTTCTGACCTCCACTGACACCTGCTGCTGCTGCTGCTGCTGCATAAAAAGGGAGAGGTGCCCTGTCCTGCTGGCAAACGTGACACTTTGGCCCTTACCAGCATGGCTGTTTACCTGGCATTTGCATAAATATAGAAGCAAGCTAACACTGTCTGCTGCTCCATGGATAGAGATAGATAGATAGATAGATAGATAGATAGATAGATAGATAGATAGAGATTGTTTTTTGCACAGCTCAGCAGATAGTCTGCAATCTGTTGCTTTTAAATGCTGCTCTTTGTTACTTTGGAGCCTAGAAACTCTAGAACGTACTGTACACTCCCTTTGTGATATCATCACAGGGGGTTGTCTGGCTACAGAGACCCAGACATACCATGTAGAACTAGGGTGGGGAGGGGGTGAAATAAAAACCCCATATCATATCCTGCAAGCAAGGACCGTCCATTTTTTCAAATCCAGATTTGATTGTAAATGTGCTGTTTTTTTCATAAATATATATATACAGTACACAGTATTTGTTTCCCTATTTCCCAATCCACCTGTGAACTTATTCCTAAACGTCTGTGCAGGTACATCATTGTCATTTGTCCCTGTTTGAGATGTTGCTAGCTGGCTATTTATTGTACATGGTGCTCCTTTTTGCCAGCAGTTATTGACCATGCCCAAAGCCCAAGCAGTGGGAATAGCAGCAGCTTGTCTGAACAAACACCTGTTTCTGTTTTTTGTAACCATCCAAAAACAGGGGAGAGCGCGCACGCAGTCCCCCACTACCAGAAATTGTGCAGTCGAGTTTCCCGCATGTGGGGAAATCGCAGAGGTCAGCTAGCTCCAAGTGCAATGAGCTAGCCTCGCCCTGGGAGAGCCACCTGCTGGAGCATGGCTTAAAACTCCCCTGCCAGGTAAGTATGAGTTGCAATGGCGCGCTGGGGGCAACTAGCCCTGTCCCAGGACAACTGTCACCCTTGTGGAGAGAGCAGCTTGGTCATTGGTGCAGCAAGCAACACAGTACCTGAGGCCTAGTATCTGAGCCGCTGCAGCCAGCACCTGCAGCAAGGAGCAGCCTAGGCCATTCCATGCAAACATTTGTGCAGCAGCAGCAGCAGCAGCAGCAGCAGCAGCAGCAGCAGCAGCAGCAGCAGCAGCAGCAGCAGCAATGAATATTTGTCAAACAACATAGATCCAAGACACCCCGTCCTCCTCCCCCCCCCCCCAGAAGCGAAGCAAAGCAAAGCAAAGCAAAGCCAAACCAAACCCTCCCCCCATCCAACAAGCACCCAGAGCAGCCAAGCTTCGCCGTAAGGTACTTCTTTTTAGTTTTAAAAGAAAGAAGCAATCACTTTGAACACCGCTCAGCTCTGTCATTTCAGCTGCCGGAGAGACAGGGGGACACCATATTTCTGGGGTGGCTTTCTACATCTCCCCTACCTGCTGGCACTCTCTTTTTCTGACCTCCACTGACACCTGCTGCTGCTGCTGCTGCTGCTGCATAAAAAGGGAGAGGTGCCCTGTCCTGCTGGCAAACGTGACACTTTGGCCCTTACCAGCATGGCTGTTTACCTGGCATTTGCATAAATATAGAAGCAAGCTAACACTGTCTGCTGCTCCATGGATAGAGATAGATAGATAGATAGATAGATAGATAGATAGATAGATAGATAGATAGAGATTGTTTTTTGCACAGCTCAGCAGATAGTCTGCAATCTGTTGCTTTTAAATGCTGCTCTTTGTTACTTTGGAGCCTAGAAACTCTAGAACGTACTGTACACTCCCTTTGTGATATCATCACAGGGGGTTGTCTGGCTACAGAGACCCAGACATACCATGTAGAACTAGGGTGGGGAGGGGGTGAAATAAAAACCCCATATCATATCCTGCAAGCAAGGACCGTCCATTTTTTCAAATCCAGATTTGATTGTAAATGTGCTGTTTTTTTCATAAATATATATATACAGTACACAGTATTTGTTTCCCTATTTCCCAATCCACCTGTGAACTTATTCCTAAACGTCTGTGCAGGTACATCATTGTCATTTGTCCCTGTTTGAGATGTTGCTAGCTGGCTATTTATTGTACATGGTGCTCCTTTTTGCCAGCAGTTATTGACCATGCCCAAAGCCCAAGCAGTGGGAATAGCAGCAGCTTGTCTGAACAAACACCTGTTTCTGTTTTTTGTAACCATCCAAAAACAGGGGAGAGCGCGCACGCAGTCCCCCACTACCAGAAATTGTGCAGTCGAGTTTCCCGCATGTGGGGAAATCGCAGAGGTCAGCTAGCTCCAAGTGCAATGAGCTAGCCTCGCCCTGGGAGAGCCACCTGCTGGAGCATGGCTTAAAACTCCCCTGCCAGGTAAGTATGAGTTGCAATGGCGCGCTGGGGGCAACTAGCCCTGTCCCAGGACAACTGTCACCCTTGTGGAGAGAGCAGCTTGGTCATTGGTGCAGCAAGCAACACAGTACCTGAGGCCTAGTATCTGAGCCGCTGCAGCCAGCACCTGCAGCAAGGAGCAGCCTAGGCCATTCCATGCAAACATTTGTGCAGCAGCAGCAGCAGCAGCAGCAGCAGCAGCAGCAGCAGCAGCAGCAGCAGCAGCAGCAGCAGCAGCAGCAATGAATATTTGTCAAACAACATAGATCCAAGACACCCCGTCCTCCTCCCCCCCCCCCCAGAAGCGAAGCAAAGCAAAGCAAAGCAAAGCAAAGCCAAACCAAACCCTCCCCCCCATCCAACAAGCACCCAGAGCAGCCAAGCTTCGCCGTAAGGTACTTCTTCTTAGTTTTAAAAGAAAGAAGCAATCACTTTGAACACCGCTCAGCTCTGTCATTTCAGCTGCCGGAGAGACAGGGGGACACCATATTTCTGGGGTGGCTTTCTACATCTCCCCTACCTGCTGGCACTCTCTTTTTCTGACCTCCACTGACACCTGCTGCTGCTGCTGCTGCTGCTGCATAAAAAGGGAGAGGTGCCCTGTCCTGCTGGCAAACGTGACACTTTGGCCCTTACCAGCATGGCTGTTTACCTGGCATTTGCATAAATATAGAAGCAAGCTAACACTGTCTGCTGCTCCATGGATAGAGATAGATAGATAGATAGATAGATAGATAGATAGATAGATAGATAGAGATTGTTTTTTGCACAGCTCAGCAGATAGTCTGCAATCTGTTGCTTTTAAATGCTGCTCTTTGTTACTTTGGAGCCTAGAAACTCTAGAACGTACTGTACACTCCCTTTGTGATATCATCACAGGGGGTTGTCTGGCTACAGAGACCCAGACATACCATGTAGAACTAGGGTGGGGAGGGGGTGAAATAAAAACCCCATATCATATCCTGCAAGCAAGGACCGTCCATTTTTTCAAATCCAGATTTGATTGTAAATGTGCTGTTTTTTTCATAAATATATATATACAGTACACCGTATTTGTTTCCCTATTTCCCAATCCACCTGTGAACTTATTCCTAAACGTCTGTGCAGGTACATCATTGTCATTTGTCCCTGTTTGAGATGTTGCTAGCTGGCTATTTATTGTACATGGTGCTCCTTTTTGCCAGCAGTTATTGACCATGCCCAAAGCCCAAGCAGTGGGAATAGCAGCAGCTTGTCTGAACAAACACCTGTTTCTGTTTTTTGTAACCATCCAAAAACAGGGGAGAGCGCGCACGCAGTCCCCCACTACCAGAAATTGTGCAGTCGAGTTTCCCGCATGTGGGGAAATCGCAGAGGTCAGCTAGCTCCAAGTGCAATGAGCTAGCCTCGCCCTGGGAGAGCCACCTGCTGGAGCATGGCTTAAAACTCCCCTGCCAGGTAAGTATGAGTTGCAATGGCGCGCTGGGGGCAACTAGCCCTGTCCCAGGACAACTGTCACCCTTGTGGAGAGAGCAGCTTGGTCATTGGTGCAGCAAGCAACACAGTACCTGAGGCCTAGTATCTGAGCCGCTGCAGCCAGCACCTGCAGCAAGGAGCAGCCTAGGCCATTCCATGCAAACATTTGTGCAGCAGCAGCAGCAGCAGCAGCAGCAGCAGCAGCAGCAGCAGCAGCAGCAGCAGCAGCAGCAGCAGCAGCAATGAATATTTGTCAAACAACATAGATCCAAGACACCCCGTCCTCCTCCCCCCCCCCCCAGAAGCGAAGCAAAGCAAAGCAAAGCAAAGCAAAGCCAAACCAAACCCTCCCCCCCATCCAACAAGCACCCAGAGCAGCCAAGCTTCGCCGTAAGGTACTTCTTCTTAGTTTTAAAAGAAAGAAGCAATCACTTTGAACACCGCTCAGCTCTGTCATTTCAGCTGCCGGAGAGACAGGGGGACACCATATTTCTGGGGTGGCTTTCTACATCTCCCCTACCTGCTGGCACTCTCTTTTTCTGACCTCCACTGACACCTGCTGCTGCTGCTGCTGCTGCTGCATAAAAAGGGAGAGGTGCCCTGTCCTGCTGGCAAACGTGACACTTTGGCCCTTACCAGCATGGCTGTTTACCTGGCATTTGCATAAATATAGAAGCAAGCTAACACTGTCTGCTGCTCCATGGATAGAGATAGATAGATAGATAGATAGATAGATAGATAGATAGATAGATAGAGATTGTTTTTTGCACAGCTCAGCAGATAGTCTGCAATCTGTTGCTTTTAAATGCTGCTCTTTGTTACTTTGGAGCCTAGAAACTCTAGAACGTACTGTACACTCCCTTTGTGATATCATCACAGGGGGTTGTCTGGCTACAGAGACCCAGACATACCATGTAGAACTAGGGTGGGGAGGGGGTGAAATAAAAACCCCATATCATATCCTGCAAGCAAGGACCGTCCATTTTTTCAAATCCAGATTTGATTGTAAATGTGCTGTTTTTTTCATAAATATATATATACAGTACACCGTATTTGTTTCCCTATTTCCCAATCCACCTGTGAACTTATTCCTAAACGTCTGTGCAGGTACATCATTGTCATTTGTCCCTGTTTGAGATGTTGCTAGCTGGCTATTTATTGTACATGGTGCTCCTTTTTGCCAGCAGTTATTGACCATGCCCAAAGCCCAAGCAGTGGGAATAGCAGCAGCTTGTCTGAACAAACACCTGTTTCTGTTTTTTGTAACCATCCAAAAACAGGGGAGAGCGCGCACGCAGTCCCCCACTACCAGAAATTGTGCAGTCGAGTTTCCCGCATGTGGGGAAATCGCAGAGGTCAGCTAGCTCCAAGTGCAATGAGCTAGCCTCGCCCTGGGAGAGCCACCTGCTGGAGCATGGCTTAAAACTCCCCTGCCAGGTAAGTATGAGTTGCAATGGCGCGCTGGGGGCAACTAGCCCTGTCCCAGGACAACTGTCACCCTTGTGGAGAGAGCAGCTTGGTCATTGGTGCAGCAAGCAACACAGTACCTGAGGCCTAGTATCTGAGCCGCTGCAGCCAGCACCTGCAGCAAGGAGCAGCCTAGGCCATTCCATGCAAACATTTGTGCAGCAGCAGCAGCAGCAGCAGCAGCAGCAGCAGCAGCAGCAATGAATATTTGTCAAACAACATAGATCCAAGACACCCCGTCCTCCTCCCCCCCCCCCCAGAAGCGAAGCAAAGCAAAGCAAAGCAAAGCAAAGCCAAACCAAACCCTCCCCCCCATCCAACAAGCACCCAGAGCAGCCAAGCTTCGCCGTAAGGTACTTCTTCTTAGTTTTAAAAGAAAGAAGCAATCACTTTGAACACCGCTCAGCTCTGTCATTTCAGCTGCCGGAGAGACAGGGGGACACCATATTTCTGGGGTGGCTTTCTACATCTCCCCTACCTGCTGGCACTCTCTTTTTCTGACCTCCACTGACACCTGCTGCTGCTGCTGCTGCATAAAAAGGGAGAGGTGCCCTGTCCTGCTGGCAAACGTGACACTTTGGCCCTTACCAGCATGGCTGTTTACCTGGCATTTGCATAAATATAGAAGCAAGCTAACACTGTCTGCTGCTCCATGGATAGAGATAGATAGATAGATAGATAGATAGATAGATAGATAGATAGAGATTGTTTTTTGCACAGCTCAGCAGATAGTCTGCAATCTGTTGCTTTTAAATGCTGCTCTTTGTTACTTTGGAGCCTAGAAACTCTAGAACGTACTGTACACTCCCTTTGTGATATCATCACAGGGGGTTGTCTGGCTACAGAGACCCAGACATACCATGTAGAACTAGGGTGGGGAGGGGGTGAAATAAAAACCCCATATCATATCCTGCAAGCAAGGACCGTCCATTTTTTCAAATCCAGATTTGATTGTAAATGTGCTGTTTTTTTCATAAATATATATATACAGTACACAGTATTTGTTTCCCTATTTCCCAATCCACCTGTGAACTTATTCCTAAACGTCTGTGCAGGTACATCATTGTCATTTGTCCCTGTTTGAGATGTTGCTAGCTGGCTATTTATTGTACATGGTGCTCCTTTTTGCCAGCAGTTATTGACCATGCCCAAAGCCCAAGCAGTGGGAATAGCAGCAGCTTGTCTGAACAAACACCTGTTTCTGTTTTTTGTAACCATCCAAAAACAGGGGAGAGCGCGCACGCAGTCCCCCACTACCAGAAATTGTGCAGTCGAGTTTCCCGCATGTGGGGAAATCGCAGAGGTCAGCTAGCTCCAAGTGCAATGAGCTAGCCTCGCCCTGGGAGAGCCACCTGCTGGAGCATGGCTTAAAACTCCCCTGCCAGGTAAGTATGAGTTGCAATGGCGCGCTGGGGGCAACTAGCCCTGTCCCAGGACAACTGTCACCCTTGTGGAGAGAGCAGCTTGGTCATTGGTGCAGCAAGCAACACAGTACCTGAGGCCTAGTATCTGAGCCGCTGCAGCCAGCACCTGCAGCAAGGAGCAGCCTAGGCCATTCCATGCAAACATTTGTGCTGCAGCAGCAGCAGCAGCAGCAGCAGCAGCAGCAGCAGCAGCAGCAGCAGCAGCAGCAGCAGCAATGAATATTTGTCAAACAACATAGATCCAAGACACCCCGTCCTCCTCCCCCCCCCCCCAGAAGCGAAGCAAAGCAAAGCAAAGCAAAGCAAAGCAAAGCAAAGCAAAGCAAAGCAAAGCAAAGCCAAACCAAACCCTCCCCCCCATCCAACAAGCACCCAGAGCAGCCAAGCTTCGCCGTAAGGTACTTCTTCTTAGTTTTAAAAGAAAGAAGCAATCACTTTGAACACCGCTCAGCTCTGTCATTTCAGCTGCCGGAGAGACAGGGGGACACCATATTTCTGGGGTGGCTTTCTACATCTCCCCTACCTGCTGGCACTCTCTTTTTCTGACCTCCACTGACACCTGCTGCTGCTGCTGCTGCTGCATAAAAAGGGAGAGGTGCCCTGTCCTGCTGGCAAACGTGACACTTTGGCCCTTACCAGCATGGCTGTTTACCTGGCATTTGCATAAATATAGAAGCAAGCTAACACTGTCTGCTGCTCCATGGATAGAGATAGATAGATAGATAGATAGATAGATAGATAGATAGATAGATAGATAGATAGAGATTGTTTTTTGCACAGCTCAGCAGATAGTCTGCAATCTGTTGCTTTTAAATGCTGCTCTTTGTTACTTTGGAGCCTAGAAACTCTAGAACGTACTGTACACTCCCTTTGTGATATCATCACAGGGGGTTGTCTGGCTACAGAGACCCAGACATACCATGTAGAACTAGGGTGGGGAGGGGGTGAAATAAAAACCCCATATCATATCCTGCAAGCAAGGACCGTCCATTTTTTCAAATCCAGATTTGATTGTAAATGTGCTGTTTTTTTCATAAATATATATATACAGTACACAGTATTTGTTTCCCTATTTCCCAATCCACCTGTGAACTTATTCCTAAACGTCTGTGCAGGTACATCATTGTCATTTGTCCCTGTTTGAGATGTTGCTAGCTGGCTATTTATTGTACATGGTGCTCCTTTTTGCCAGCAGTTATTGACCATGCCCAAAGCCCAAGCAGTGGGAATAGCAGCAGCTTGTCTGAACAAACACCTGTTTCTGTTTTTTGTAACCATCCAAAAACAGGGGAGAGCGCGCACGCAGTCCCCCACTACCAGAAATTGTGCAGTCGAGTTTCCCGCATGTGGGGAAATCGCAGAGGTCAGCTAGCTCCAAGTGCAATGAGCTAGCCTCGCCCTGGGAGAGCCACCTGCTGGAGCATGGCTTAAAACTCCCCTGCCAGGTAAGTATGAGTTGCAATGGCGCGCTGGGGGCAACTAGCCCTGTCCCAGGACAACTGTCACCCTTGTGGAGAGAGCAGCTTGGTCATTGGTGCAGCAAGCAACACAGTACCTGAGGCCTAGTATCTGAGCCGCTGCAGCCAGCACCTGCAGCAAGGAGCAGCCTAGGCCATTCCATGCAAACATTTGTGCAGCAGCAGCAGCAGCAGCAGCAGCAGCAGCAGCAGCAGCAGCAGCAGCAGCAGCAGCAGCAGCAATGAATATTTGTCAAACAACATAGATCCAAGACACCCCGTCCTCCTCCCCCCCCCCCCAGAAGCGAAGCAAAGCAAAGCAAAGCAAAGCCAAACCAAACCCTCCCCCCCATCCAACAAGCACCCAGAGCAGCCAAGCTTCGCCGTAAGGTACTTCTTCTTAGTTTTAAAAGAAAGAAGCAATCACTTTGAACACCGCTCAGCTCTGTCATTTCAGCTGCCGGAGAGACAGGGGGACACCATATTTCTGGGGTGGCTTTCTACATCTCCCCTACCTGCTGGCACTCTCTTTTTCTGACCTCCACTGACACCTGCTGCTGCTGCTGCTGCTGCATAAAAAGGGAGAGGTGCCCTGTCCTGCTGGCAAACGTGACACTTTGGCCCTTACCAGCATGGCTGTTTACCTGGCATTTGCATAAATATAGAAGCAAGCTAACACTGTCTGCTGCTCCATGGATAGAGATAGATAGATAGATAGATAGATAGATAGATAGATAGATAGATAGATAGATAGATAGAGATTGTTTTTTGCACAGCTCAGCAGATAGTCTGCAATCTGTTGCTTTTAAATGCTGCTCTTTGTTACTTTGGAGCCTAGAAACTCTAGAACGTACTGTACACTCCCTTTGTGATATCATCACAGGGGGTTGTCTGGCTACAGAGACCCAGACATACCATGTAGAACTAGGGTGGGGAGGGGGTGAAATAAAAACCCCATATCATATCCTGCAAGCAAGGACCGTCCATTTTTTCAAATCCAGATTTGATTGTAAATGTGCTGTTTTTTTCATAAATATATATATACAGTACACAGTATTTGTTTCCCTATTTCCCAATCCACCTGTGAACTTATTCCTAAACGTCTGTGCAGGTACATCATTGTCATTTGTCCCTGTTTGAGATGTTGCTAGCTGGCTATTTATTGTACATGGTGCTCCTTTTTGCCAGCAGTTATTGACCATGCCCAAAGCCCAAGCAGTGGGAATAGCAGCAGCTTGTCTGAACAAACACCTGTTTCTGTTTTTTGTAACCATCCAAAAACAGGGGAGAGCGCGCACGCAGTCCCCCACTACCAGAAATTGTGCAGTCGAGTTTCCCGCATGTGGGGAAATCGCAGAGGTCAGCTAGCTCCAAGTGCAATGAGCTAGCCTCGCCCTGGGAGAGCCACCTGCTGGAGCATGGCTTAAAACTCCCCTGCCAGGTAAGTATGAGTTGCAATGGCGCGCTGGGGGCAACTAGCCCTGTCCCAGGACAACTGTCACCCTTGTGGAGAGAGCAGCTTGGTCATTGGTGCAGCAAGCAACACAGTACCTGAGGCCTAGTATCTGAGCCGCTGCAGCCAGCACCTGCAGCAAGGAGCAGCCTAGGCCATTCCATGCAAACATTTGTGCAGCAGCAGCAGCAGCAGCAGCAGCAGCAGCAGCAGCAGCAGCAGCAGCAGCAGCAGCAGCAGCAATGAATATTTGTCAAACAACATAGATCCAAGACACCCCGTCCTCCTCCCCCCCCCCCCAGAAGCGAAGCAAAGCAAAGCAAAGCAAAGCCAAACCAAACCCTCCCCCCCATCCAACAAGCACCCAGAGCAGCCAAGCTTCGCCGTAAGGTACTTCTTCTTAGTTTTAAAAGAAAGAAGCAATCACTTTGAACACCGCTCAGCTCTGTCATTTCAGCTGCCGGAGAGACAGGGGGACACCATATTTCTGGGGTGGCTTTCTACATCTCCCCTACCTGCTGGCACTCTCTTTTTCTGACCTCCACTGACACCTGCTGCTGCTGCTGCTGCTGCTGCATAAAAAGGGAGAGGTGCCCTGTCCTGCTGGCAAACGTGACACTTTGGCCCTTACCAGCATGGCTGTTTACCTGGCATTTGCATAAATATAGAAGCAAGCTAACACTGTCTGCTGCTCCATGGATAGAGATAGATAGATAGATAGATAGATAGATAGATAGATAGATAGATAGATAGAGATTGTTTTTTGCACAGCTCAGCAGATAGTCTGCAATCTGTTGCTTTTAAATGCTGCTCTTTGTTACTTTGGAGCCTAGAAACTCTAGAACGTACTGTACACTCCCTTTGTGATATCATCACAGGGGGTTGTCTGGCTACAGAGACCCAGACATACCATGTAGAACTAGGGTGGGGAGGGGGTGAAATAAAAACCCCATATCATATCCTGCAAGCAAGGACCGTCCATTTTTTCAAATCCAGATTTGATTGTAAATGTGCTGTTTTTTTCATAAATATATATATACAGTACACAGTATTTGTTTCCCTATTTCCCAATCCACCTGTGAACTTATTCCTAAACGTCTGTGCAGGTACATCATTGTCATTTGTCCCTGTTTGAGATGTTGCTAGCTGGCTATTTATTGTACATGGTGCTCCTTTTTGCCAGCAGTTATTGACCATGCCCAAAGCCCAAGCAGTGGGAATAGCAGCAGCTTGTCTGAACAAACACCTGTTTCTGTTTTTTGTAACCATCCAAAAACAGGGGAGAGCGCGCACGCAGTCCCCCACTACCAGAAATTGTGCAGTCGAGTTTCCCGCATGTGGGGAAATCGCAGAGGTCAGCTAGCTCCAAGTGCAATGAGCTAGCCTCGCCCTGGGAGAGCCACCTGCTGGAGCATGGCTTAAAACTCCCCTGCCAGGTAAGTATGAGTTGCAATGGCGCGCTGGGGGCAACTAGCCCTGTCCCAGGACAACTGTCACCCTTGTGGAGAGAGCAGCTTGGTCATTGGTGCAGCAAGCAACACAGTACCTGAGGCCTAGTATCTGAGCCGCTGCAGCCAGCACCTGCAGCAAGGAGCAGCCTAGGCCATTCCATGCAAACATTTGTGCTGCAGCAGCAGCAGCAGCAGCAGCAGCAGCAGCAGCAGCAGCAATGAATATTTGTCAAACAACATAGATCCAAGACACCCCGTCCTCCTCCCCCCCCCCCCAGAAGCGAAGCAAAGCAAAGCAAAGCAAAGCAAAGCAAAGCAAAGCAAAGCAAAGCAAAGCAAAGCAAAGCAAAGCAAAGCAAAGCCAAACCAAACCCTCCCCCCCATCCAACAAGCACCCAGAGCAGCCAAGCTTCGCCGTAAGGTACTTCTTCTTAGTTTTAAAAGAAAGAAGCAATCACTTTGAACACCGCTCAGCTCTGTCATTTCAGCTGCCGGAGAGACAGGGGGACACCATATTTCTGGGGTGGCTTTCTACATCTCCCCTACCTGCTGGCACTCTCTTTTTCTGACCTCCACTGACACCTGCTGCTGCTGCTGCTGCTGCTGCATAAAAAGGGAGAGGTGCCCTGTCCTGCTGGCAAACGTGACACTTTGGCCCTTACCAGCATGGCTGTTTACCTGGCATTTGCATAAATATAGAAGCAAGCTAACACTGTCTGCTGCTCCATGGATAGAGATAGATAGATAGATAGATAGATAGATAGATAGATAGATAGATAGAGATTGTTTTTTGCACAGCTCAGCAGATAGTCTGCAATCTGTTGCTTTTAAATGCTGCTCTTTGTTACTTTGGAGCCTAGAAACTCTAGAACGTACTGTACACTCCCTTTGTGATATCATCACAGGGGGTTGTCTGGCTACAGAGACCCAGACATACCATGTAGAACTAGGGTGGGGAGGGGGTGAAATAAAAACCCCATATCATATCCTGCAAGCAAGGACCGTCCATTTTTTCAAATCCAGATTTGATTGTAAATGTGCTGTTTTTTTCATAAATATATATATACAGTACACAGTATTTGTTTCCCTATTTCCCAATCCACCTGTGAACTTATTCCTAAACGTCTGTGCAGGTACATCATTGTCATTTGTCCCTGTTTGAGATGTTGCTAGCTGGCTATTTATTGTACATGGTGCTCCTTTTTGCCAGCAGTTATTGACCATGCCCAAAGCCCAAGCAGTGGGAATAGCAGCAGCTTGTCTGAACAAACACCTGTTTCTGTTTTTTGTAACCATCCAAAAACAGGGGAGAGCGCGCACGCAGTCCCCCACTACCAGAAATTGTGCAGTCGAGTTTCCCGCATGTGGGGAAATCGCAGAGGTCAGCTAGCTCCAAGTGCAATGAGCTAGCCTCGCCCTGGGAGAGCCACCTGCTGGAGCATGGCTTAAAACTCCCCTGCCAGGTAAGTATGAGTTGCAATGGCGCGCTGGGGGCAACTAGCCCTGTCCCAGGACAACTGTCACCCTTGTGGAGAGAGCAGCTTGGTCATTGGTGCAGCAAGCAACACAGTACCTGAGGCCTAGTATCTGAGCCGCTGCAGCCAGCACCTGCAGCAAGGAGCAGCCTAGGCCATTCCATGCAAACATTTGTGCAGCAGCAGCAGCAGCAGCAGCAGCAGCAGCAGCAGCAGCAGCAGCAGCAGCAGCAGCAGCAATGAATATTTGTCAAACAACATAGATCCAAGACACCCCGTCCTCCTCCCCCCCCCCCCAGAAGCGAAGCAAAGCAAAGCAAAGCAAAGCAAAGCCAAACCAAACCCTCCCCCCCATCCAACAAGCACCCAGAGCAGCCAAGCTTCGCCGTAAGGTACTTCTTCTTAGTTTTAAAAGAAAGAAGCAATCACTTTGAACACCGCTCAGCTCTGTCATTTCAGCTGCCGGAGAGACAGGGGGACACCATATTTCTGGGGTGGCTTTCTACATCTCCCCTACCTGCTGGCACTCTCTTTTTCTGACCTCCACTGACACCTGCTGCTGCTGCTGCTGCTGCTGCTGCATAAAAAGGGAGAGGTGCCCTGTCCTGCTGGCAAACGTGACACTTTGGCCCTTACCAGCATGGCTGTTTACCTGGCATTTGCATAAATATAGAAGCAAGCTAACACTGTCTGCTGCTCCATGGATAGAGATAGATAGATAGATAGATAGATAGATAGATAGATAGATAGATAGAGATTGTTTTTTGCACAGCTCAGCAGATAGTCTGCAATCTGTTGCTTTTAAATGCTGCTCTTTGTTACTTTGGAGCCTAGAAACTCTAGAACGTACTGTACACTCCCTTTGTGATATCATCACAGGGGGTTGTCTGGCTACAGAGACCCAGACATACCATGTAGAACTAGGGTGGGGAGGGGGTGAAATAAAAACCCCATATCATATCCTGCAAGCAAGGACCGTCCATTTTTTCAAATCCAGATTTGATTGTAAATGTGCTGTTTTTTTCATAAATATATATATACAGTACACAGTATTTGTTTCCCTATTTCCCAATCCACCTGTGAACTTATTCCTAAACGTCTGTGCAGGTACATCATTGTCATTTGTCCCTGTTTGAGATGTTGCTAGCTGGCTATTTATTGTACATGGTGCTCCTTTTTGCCAGCAGTTATTGACCATGCCCAAAGCCCAAGCAGTGGGAATAGCAGCAGCTTGTCTGAACAAACACCTGTTTCTGTTTTTTGTAACCATCCAAAAACAGGGGAGAGCGCGCACGCAGTCCCCCACTACCAGAAATTGTGCAGTCGAGTTTCCCGCATGTGGGGAAATCGCAGAGGTCAGCTAGCTCCAAGTGCAATGAGCTAGCCTCGCCCTGGGAGAGCCACCTGCTGGAGCATGGCTTAAAACTCCCCTGCCAGGTAAGTATGAGTTGCAATGGCGCGCTGGGGGCAACTAGCCCTGTCCCAGGACAACTGTCACCCTTGTGGAGAGAGCAGCTTGGTCATTGGTGCAGCAAGCAACACAGTACCTGAGGCCTAGTATCTGAGCCGCTGCAGCCAGCACCTGCAGCAAGGAGCAGCCTAGGCCATTCCATGCAAACATTTGTGCAGCAGCAGCAGCAGCAGCAGCAGCAGCAGCAGCAGCAGCAGCAGCAGCAGCAGCAGCAGCAATGAATATTTGTCAAACAACATAGATCCAAGACACCCCGTCCTCCTCCCCCCCCCCCCAGAAGCGAAGCAAAGCAAAGCAAAGCAAAGCAAAGCCAAACCAAACCCTCCCCCCCATCCAACAAGCACCCAGAGCAGCCAAGCTTCGCCGTAAGGTACTTCTTCTTAGTTTTAAAAGAAAGAAGCAATCACTTTGAACACCGCTCAGCTCTGTCATTTCAGCTGCCGGAGAGACAGGGGGACACCATATTTCTGGGGTGGCTTTCTACATCTCCCCTACCTGCTGGCACTCTCTTTTTCTGACCTCCACTGACACCTGCTGCTGCTGCTGCTGCTGCTGCATAAAAAGGGAGAGGTGCCCTGTCCTGCTGGCAAACGTGACACTTTGGCCCTTACCAGCATGGCTGTTTACCTGGCATTTGCATAAATATAGAAGCAAGCTAACACTGTCTGCTGCTCCATGGATAGAGATAGATAGATAGATAGATAGATAGATAGATAGATAGAGATTGTTTTTTGCACAGCTCAGCAGATAGTCTGCAATCTGTTGCTTTTAAATGCTGCTCTTTGTTACTTTGGAGCCTAGAAACTCTAGAACGTACTGTACACTCCCTTTGTGATATCATCACAGGGGGTTGTCTGGCTACAGAGACCCAGACATACCATGTAGAACTAGGGTGGGGAGGGGGTGAAATAAAAACCCCATATCATATCCTGCAAGCAAGGACCGTCCATTTTTTCAAATCCAGATTTGATTGTAAATGTGCTGTTTTTTTCATAAATATATATATACAGTACACAGTATTTGTTTCCCTATTTCCCAATCCACCTGTGAACTTATTCCTAAACGTCTGTGCAGGTACATCATTGTCATTTGTCCCTGTTTGAGATGTTGCTAGCTGGCTATTTATTGTACATGGTGCTCCTTTTTGCCAGCAGTTATTGACCATGCCCAAAGCCCAAGCAGTGGGAATAGCAGCAGCTTGTCTGAACAAACACCTGTTTCTGTTTTTTGTAACCATCCAAAAACAGGGGAGAGCGCGCACGCAGTCCCCCACTACCAGAAATTGTGCAGTCGAGTTTCCCGCATGTGGGGAAATCGCAGAGGTCAGCTAGCTCCAAGTGCAATGAGCTAGCCTCGCCCTGGGAGAGCCACCTGCTGGAGCATGGCTTAAAACTCCCCTGCCAGGTAAGTATGAGTTGCAATGGCGCGCTGGGGGCAACTAGCCCTGTCCCAGGACAACTGTCACCCTTGTGGAGAGAGCAGCTTGGTCATTGGTGCAGCAAGCAACACAGTACCTGAGGCCTAGTATCTGAGCCGCTGCAGCCAGCACCTGCAGCAAGGAGCAGCCTAGGCCATTCCATGCAAACATTTGTGCTGCAGCAGCAGCAGCAGCAGCAGCAGCAGCAGCAGCAGCAGCAGCAGCAGCAATGAATATTTGTCAAACAACATAGATCCAAGACACCCCGTCCTCCTCCCCCCCCCCCCAGAAGCGAAGCAAAGCAAAGCAAAGCAAAGCAAAGCAAAGCAAAGCAAAGCAAAGCAAAGCAAAGCAAAGCAAAGCAAAGCAAAGCAAAGCCAAACCAAACCCTCCCCCCCATCCAACAAGCACCCAGAGCAGCCAAGCTTCGCCGTAAGGTACTTCTTCTTAGTTTTAAAAGAAAGAAGCAATCACTTTGAACACCGCTCAGCTCTGTCATTTCAGCTGCCGGAGAGACAGGGGGACACCATATTTCTGGGGTGGCTTTCTACATCTCCCCTACCTGCTGGCACTCTCTTTTTCTGACCTCCACTGACACCTGCTGCTGCTGCTGCTGCTGCTGCATAAAAAGGGAGAGGTGCCCTGTCCTGCTGGCAAACGTGACACTTTGGCCCTTACCAGCATGGCTGTTTACCTGGCATTTGCATAAATATAGAAGCAAGCTAACACTGTCTGCTGCTCCATGGATAGAGATAGATAGATAGATAGATAGATAGATAGATAGATAGATAGATAGATAGATAGAGATTGTTTTTTGCACAGCTCAGCAGATAGTCTGCAATCTGTTGCTTTTAAATGCTGCTCTTTGTTACTTTGGAGCCTAGAAACTCTAGAACGTACTGTACACTCCCTTTGTGATATCATCACAGGGGGTTGTCTGGCTACAGAGACCCAGACATACCATGTAGAACTAGGGTGGGGAGGGGGTGAAATAAAAACCCCATATCATATCCTGCAAGCAAGGACCGTCCATTTTTTCAAATCCAGATTTGATTGTAAATGTGCTGTTTTTTTCATAAATATATATATACAGTACACAGTATTTGTTTCCCTATTTCCCAGTCCACCTGTGAACTTATTCCTAAACGTCTGTGCAGGTACATCATTGTCATTTGTCCCTGTTTGAGATGTTGCTAGCTGGCTATTTATTGTACATGGTGCTCCTTTTTGCCAGCAGTTATTGACCATGCCCAAAGCCCAAGCAGTGGGAATAGCAGCAGCTTGTCTGAACAAACACCTGTTTCTGTTTTTTGTAACCATCCAAAAACAGGGGAGAGCGCGCACGCAGTCCCCCACTACCAGAAATTGTGCAGTCGAGTTTCCCGCATGTGGGGAAATCGCAGAGGTCAGCTAGCTCCAAGTGCAATGAGCTAGCCTCGCCCTGGGAGAGCCACCTGCTGGAGCATGGCTTAAAACTCCCCTGCCAGGTAAGTATGAGTTGCAATGGCGCGCTGGGGGCAACTAGCCCTGTCCCAGGACAACTGTCACCCTTGTGGAGAGAGCAGCTTGGTCATTGGTGCAGCAAGCAACACAGTACCTGAGGCCTAGTATCTGAGCCGCTGCAGCCAGCACCTGCAGCAAGGAGCAGCCTAGGCCATTCCATGCAAACATTTGTGCAGCAGCAGCAGCAGCAGCAGCAGCAGCAGCAGCAATGAATATTTGTCAAACAACATAGATCCAAGACACCCCGTCCTCCTCCCCCCCCCCCCAGAAGCGAAGCAAAGCAAAGCAAAGCAAAGCAAAGCCAAACCAAACCCTCCCCCCCATCCAACAAGCACCCAGAGCAGCCAAGCTTCGCCGTAAGGTACTTCTTCTTAGTTTTAAAAGAAAGAAGCAATCACTTTGAACACCGCTCAGCTCTGTCATTTCAGCTGCCGGAGAGACAGGGGGACACCATATTTCTGGGGTGGCTTTCTACATCTCCCCTACCTGCTGGCACTCTCTTTTTCTGACCTCCACTGACACCTGCTGCTGCTGCTGCTGCTGCTGCTGCATAAAAAGGGAGAGGTGCCCTGTCCTGCTGGCAAACGTGACACTTTGGCCCTTACCAGCATGGCTGTTTACCTGGCATTTGCATAAATATAGAAGCAAGCTAACACTGTCTGCTGCTCCATGGATAGAGATAGATAGATAGATAGATAGATAGATAGATAGATAGATAGATAGAGATTGTTTTTTGCACAGCTCAGCAGATAGTCTGCAATCTGTTGCTTTTAAATGCTGCTCTTTGTTACTTTGGAGCCTAGAAACTCTAGAACGTACTGTACACTCCCTTTGTGATATCATCACAGGGGGTTGTCTGGCTACAGAGACCCAGACATACCATGTAGAACTAGGGTGGGGAGGGGGTGAAATAAAAACCCCATATCATATCCTGCAAGCAAGGACCGTCCATTTTTTCAAATCCAGATTTGATTGTAAATGTGCTGTTTTTTTCATAAATATATATATACAGTACACAGTATTTGTTTCCCTATTTCCCAATCCACCTGTGAACTTATTCCTAAACGTCTGTGCAGGTACATCATTGTCATTTGTCCCTGTTTGAGATGTTGCTAGCTGGCTATTTATTGTACATGGTGCTCCTTTTTGCCAGCAGTTATTGACCATGCCCAAAGCCCAAGCAGTGGGAATAGCAGCAGCTTGTCTGAACAAACACCTGTTTCTGTTTTTTGTAACCATCCAAAAACAGGGGAGAGCGCGCACGCAGTCCCCCACTACCAGAAATTGTGCAGTCGAGTTTCCCGCATGTGGGGAAATCGCAGAGGTCAGCTAGCTCCAAGTGCAATGAGCTAGCCTCGCCCTGGGAGAGCCACCTGCTGGAGCATGGCTTAAAACTCCCCTGCCAGGTAAGTATGAGTTGCAATGGCGCGCTGGGGGCAACTAGCCCTGTCCCAGGACAACTGTCACCCTTGTGGAGAGAGCAGCTTGGTCATTGGTGCAGCAAGCAACACAGTACCTGAGGCCTAGTATCTGAGCCGCTGCAGCCAGCACCTGCAGCAAGGAGCAGCCTAGGCCATTCCATGCAAACATTTGTGCAGCAGCAGCAGCAGCAGCAGCAGCAGCAGCAGCAGCAGCAGCAGCAGCAGCAGCAGCAGCAATGAATATTTGTCAAACAACATAGATCCAAGACACCCCGTCCTCCTCCCCCCCCCCCCAGAAGCGAAGCAAAGCAAAGCAAAGCAAAGCAAAGCCAAACCAAACCCTCCCCCCCATCCAACAAGCACCCAGAGCAGCCAAGCTTCGCCGTAAGGTACTTCTTCTTAGTTTTAAAAGAAAGAAGCAATCACTTTGAACACCGCTCAGCTCTGTCATTTCAGCTGCCGGAGAGACAGGGGGACACCATATTTCTGGGGTGGCTTTCTACATCTCCCCTACCTGCTGGCACTCTCTTTTTCTGACCTCCACTGACACCTGCTGCTGCTGCTGCTGCTGCTGCATAAAAAGGGAGAGGTGCCCTGTCCTGCTGGCAAACGTGACACTTTGGCCCTTACCAGCATGGCTGTTTACCTGGCATTTGCATAAATATAGAAGCAAGCTAACACTGTCTGCTGCTCCATGGATAGAGATAGATAGATAGATAGATAGATAGATAGATAGATAGAGATTGTTTTTTGCACAGCTCAGCAGATAGTCTGCAATCTGTTGCTTTTAAATGCTGCTCTTTGTTACTTTGGAGCCTAGAAACTCTAGAACGTACTGTACACTCCCTTTGTGATATCATCACAGGGGGTTGTCTGGCTACAGAGACCCAGACATACCATGTAGAACTAGGGTGGGGAGGGGGTGAAATAAAAACCCCATATCATATCCTGCAAGCAAGGACCGTCCATTTTTTCAAATCCAGATTTGATTGTAAATGTGCTGTTTTTTTCATAAATATATATATACAGTACACAGTATTTGTTTCCCTATTTCCCAATCCACCTGTGAACTTATTCCTAAACGTCTGTGCAGGTACATCATTGTCATTTGTCCCTGTTTGAGATGTTGCTAGCTGGCTATTTATTGTACATGGTGCTCCTTTTTGCCAGCAGTTATTGACCATGCCCAAAGCCCAAGCAGTGGGAATAGCAGCAGCTTGTCTGAACAAACACCTGTTTCTGTTTTTTGTAACCATCCAAAAACAGGGGAGAGCGCGCACGCAGTCCCCCACTACCAGAAATTGTGCAGTCGAGTTTCCCGCATGTGGGGAAATCGCAGAGGTCAGCTAGCTCCAAGTGCAATGAGCTAGCCTCGCCCTGGGAGAGCCACCTGCTGGAGCATGGCTTAAAACTCCCCTGCCAGGTAAGTATGAGTTGCAATGGCGCGCTGGGGGCAACTAGCCCTGTCCCAGGACAACTGTCACCCTTGTGGAGAGAGCAGCTTGGTCATTGGTGCAGCAAGCAACACAGTACCTGAGGCCTAGTATCTGAGCCGCTGCAGCCAGCACCTGCAGCAAGGAGCAGCCTAGGCCATTCCATGCAAACATTTGTGCTGCAGCAGCAGCAGCAGCAGCAGCAGCAGCAGCAGCAGCAATGAATATTTGTCAAACAACATAGATCCAAGACACCCCGTCCTCCTCCCCCCCCCCCCAGAAGCGAAGCAAAGCAAAGCAAAGCAAAGCAAAGCAAAGCAAAGCAAAGCAAAGCAAAGCAAAGCAAAGCAAAGCAAAGCAAAGCCAAACCAAACCCTCCCCCCCATCCAACAAGCACCCAGAGCAGCCAAGCTTCGCCGTAAGGTACTTCTTCTTAGTTTTAAAAGAAAGAAGCAATCACTTTGAACACCGCTCAGCTCTGTCATTTCAGCTGCCGGAGAGACAGGGGGACACCATATTTCTGGGGTGGCTTTCTACATCTCCCCTACCTGCTGGCACTCTCTTTTTCTGACCTCCACTGACACCTGCTGCTGCTGCTGCTGCTGCTGCATAAAAAGGGAGAGGTGCCCTGTCCTGCTGGCAAACGTGACACTTTGGCCCTTACCAGCATGGCTGTTTACCTGGCATTTGCATAAATATAGAAGCAAGCTAACACTGTCTGCTGCTCCATGGATAGAGATAGATAGATAGATAGATAGATAGATAGATAGATAGATAGATAGATAGAGATTGTTTTTTGCACAGCTCAGCAGATAGTCTGCAATCTGTTGCTTTTAAATGCTGCTCTTTGTTACTTTGGAGCCTAGAAACTCTAGAACGTACTGTACACTCCCTTTGTGATATCATCACAGGGGGTTGTCTGGCTACAGAGACCCAGACATACCATGTAGAACTAGGGTGGGGAGGGGGTGAAATAAAAACCCCATATCATATCCTGCAAGCAAGGACCGTCCATTTTTTCAAATCCAGATTTGATTGTAAATGTGCTGTTTTTTTCATAAATATATATATACAGTACACAGTATTTGTTTCCCTATTTCCCAATCCACCTGTGAACTTATTCCTAAACGTCTGTGCAGGTACATCATTGTCATTTGTCCCTGTTTGAGATGTTGCTAGCTGGCTATTTATTGTACATGGTGCTCCTTTTTGCCAGCAGTTATTGACCATGCCCAAAGCCCAAGCAGTGGGAATAGCAGCAGCTTGTCTGAACAAACACCTGTTTCTGTTTTTTGTAACCATCCAAAAACAGGGGAGAGCGCGCACGCAGTCCCCCACTACCAGAAATTGTGCAGTCGAGTTTCCCGCATGTGGGGAAATCGCAGAGGTCAGCTAGCTCCAAGTGCAATGAGCTAGCCTCGCCCTGGGAGAGCCACCTGCTGGAGCATGGCTTAAAACTCCCCTGCCAGGTAAGTATGAGTTGCAATGGCGCGCTGGGGGCAACTAGCCCTGTCCCAGGACAACTGTCACCCTTGTGGAGAGAGCAGCTTGGTCATTGGTGCAGCAAGCAACACAGTACCTGAGGCCTAGTATCTGAGCCGCTGCAGCCAGCACCTGCAGCAAGGAGCAGCCTAGGCCATTCCATGCAAACATTTGTGCAGCAGCAGCAGCAGCAGCAGCAGCAGCAGCAGCAATGAATATTTGTCAAACAACATAGATCCAAGACACCCCGTCCTCCTCCCCCCCCCCCCAGAAGCGAAGCAAAGCAAAGCAAAGCAAAGCAAAGCCAAACCAAACCCTCCCCCCCATCCAACAAGCACCCAGAGCAGCCAAGCTTCGCCGTAAGGTACTTCTTCTTAGTTTTAAAAGAAAGAAGCAATCACTTTGAACACCGCTCAGCTCTGTCATTTCAGCTGCCGGAGAGACAGGGGGACACCATATTTCTGGGGTGGCTTTCTACATCTCCCCTACCTGCTGGCACTCTCTTTTTCTGACCTCCACTGACACCTGCTGCTGCTGCTGCTGCTGCATAAAAAGGGAGAGGTGCCCTGTCCTGCTGGCAAACGTGACACTTTGGCCCTTACCAGCATGGCTGTTTACCTGGCATTTGCATAAATATAGAAGCAAGCTAACACTGTCTGCTGCTCCATGGATAGAGATAGATAGATAGATAGATAGATAGATAGATAGATAGAGATTGTTTTTTGCACAGCTCAGCAGATAGTCTGCAATCTGTTGCTTTTAAATGCTGCTCTTTGTTACTTTGGAGCCTAGAAACTCTAGAACGTACTGTACACTCCCTTTGTGATATCATCACAGGGGGTTGTCTGGCTACAGAGACCCAGACATACCATGTAGAACTAGGGTGGGGAGGGGGTGAAATAAAAACCCCATATCATATCCTGCAAGCAAGGACCGTCCATTTTTTCAAATCCAGATTTGATTGTAAATGTGCTGTTTTTTTCATAAATATATATATACAGTACACCGTATTTGTTTCCCTATTTCCCAATCCACCTGTGAACTTATTCCTAAACGTCTGTGCAGGTACATCATTGTCATTTGTCCCTGTTTGAGATGTTGCTAGCTGGCTATTTATTGTACATGGTGCTCCTTTTTGCCAGCAGTTATTGACCATGCCCAAAGCCCAAGCAGTGGGAATAGCAGCAGCTTGTCTGAACAAACACCTGTTTCTGTTTTTTGTAACCATCCAAAAACAGGGGAGAGCGCGCACGCAGTCCCCCACTACCAGAAATTGTGCAGTCGAGTTTCCCGCATGTGGGGAAATCGCAGAGGTCAGCTAGCTCCAAGTGCAATGAGCTAGCCTCGCCCTGGGAGAGCCACCTGCTGGAGCATGGCTTAAAACTCCCCTGCCAGGTAAGTATGAGTTGCAATGGCGCGCTGGGGGCAACTAGCCCTGTCCCAGGACAACTGTCACCCTTGTGGAGAGAGCAGCTTGGTCATTGGTGCAGCAAGCAACACAGTACCTGAGGCCTAGTATCTGAGCCGCTGCAGCCAGCACCTGCAGCAAGGAGCAGCCTAGGCCATTCCATGCAAACATTTGTGCAGCAGCAGCAGCAGCAGCAGCAGCAGCAGCAGCAGCAGCAGCAGCAGCAGCAATGAATATTTGTCAAACAACATAGATCCAAGACACCCCGTCCTCCTCCCCCCCCCCCCAGAAGCGAAGCAAAGCAAAGCAAAGCAAAGCCAAACCAAACCCTCCCCCCCATCCAACAAGCACCCAGAGCAGCCAAGCTTCGCCGTAAGGTACTTCTTCTTAGTTTTAAAAGAAAGAAGCAATCACTTTGAACACCGCTCAGCTCTGTCATTTCAGCTGCCGGAGAGACAGGGGGACACCATATTTCTGGGGTGGCTTTCTACATCTCCCCTACCTGCTGGCACTCTCTTTTTCTGACCTCCACTGACACCTGCTGCTGCTGCTGCTGCTGCTGCATAAAAAGGGAGAGGTGCCCTGTCCTGCTGGCAAACGTGACACTTTGGCCCTTACCAGCATGGCTGTTTACCTGGCATTTGCATAAATATAGAAGCAAGCTAACACTGTCTGCTGCTCCATGGATAGAGATAGATAGATAGATAGATAGATAGATAGATAGATAGAGATTGTTTTTTGCACAGCTCAGCAGATAGTCTGCAATCTGTTGCTTTTAAATGCTGCTCTTTGTTACTTTGGAGCCTAGAAACTCTAGAACGTACTGTACACTCCCTTTGTGATATCATCACAGGGGGTTGTCTGGCTACAGAGACCCAGACATACCATGTAGAACTAGGGTGGGGAGGGGGTGAAATAAAAACCCCATATCATATCCTGCAAGCAAGGACCGTCCATTTTTTCAAATCCAGATTTGATTGTAAATGTGCTGTTTTTTTCATAAATATATATATACAGTACACAGTATTTGTTTCCCTATTTCCCAATCCACCTGTGAACTTATTCCTAAACGTCTGTGCAGGTACATCATTGTCATTTGTCCCTGTTTGAGATGTTGCTAGCTGGCTATTTATTGTACATGGTGCTCCTTTTTGCCAGCAGTTATTGACCATGCCCAAAGCCCAAGCAGTGGGAATAGCAGCAGCTTGTCTGAACAAACACCTGTTTCTGTTTTTTGTAACCATCCAAAAACAGGGGAGAGCGCGCACGCAGTCCCCCACTACCAGAAATTGTGCAGTCGAGTTTCCCGCATGTGGGGAAATCGCAGAGGTCAGCTAGCTCCAAGTGCAATGAGCTAGCCTCGCCCTGGGAGAGCCACCTGCTGGAGCATGGCTTAAAACTCCCCTGCCAGGTAAGTATGAGTTGCAATGGCGCGCTGGGGGCAACTAGCCCTGTCCCAGGACAACTGTCACCCTTGTGGAGAGAGCAGCTTGGTCATTGGTGCAGCAAGCAACACAGTACCTGAGGCCTAGTATCTGAGCCGCTGCAGCCAGCACCTGCAGCAAGGAGCAGCCTAGGCCATTCCATGCAAACATTTGTGCTGCAGCAGCAGCAGCAGCAGCAGCAGCAGCAGCAGCAGCAGCAGCAGCAGCAGCAATGAATATTTGTCAAACAACATAGATCCAAGACACCCCGTCCTCCTCCCCCCCCCCCCCAGAAGCGAAGCAAAGCAAAGCAAAGCAAAGCAAAGCAAAGCAAAGCCAAACCAAACCCTCCCCCCCATCCAACAAGCACCCAGAGCAGCCAAGCTTCGCCGTAAGGTACTTCTTCTTAGTTTTAAAAGAAAGAAGCAATCACTTTGAACACCGCTCAGCTCTGTCATTTCAGCTGCCGGAGAGACAGGGGGACACCATATTTCTGGGGTGGCTTTCTACATCTCCCCTACCTGCTGGCACTCTCTTTTTCTGACCTCCACTGACACCTGCTGCTGCTGCTGCTGCTGCTGCATAAAAAGGGAGAGGTGCCCTGTCCTGCTGGCAAACGTGACACTTTGGCCCTTACCAGCATGGCTGTTTACCTGGCATTTGCATAAATATAGAAGCAAGCTAACACTGTCTGCTGCTCCATGGATAGAGATAGATAGATAGATAGATAGATAGATAGATAGATAGATAGATAGATAGATAGATAGAGATTGTTTTTTGCACAGCTCAGCAGATAGTCTGCAATCTGTTGCTTTTAAATGCTGCTCTTTGTTACTTTGGAGCCTAGAAACTCTAGAACGTACTGTACACTCCCTTTGTGATATCATCACAGGGGGTTGTCTGGCTACAGAGACCCAGACATACCATGTAGAACTAGGGTGGGGAGGGGGTGAAATAAAAACCCCATATCATATCCTGCAAGCAAGGACCGTCCATTTTTTCAAATCCAGATTTGATTGTAAATGTGCTGTTTTTTTCATAAATATATATATACAGTACACAGTATTTGTTTCCCTATTTCCCAATCCACCTGTGAACTTATTCCTAAACGTCTGTGCAGGTACATCATTGTCATTTGTCCCTGTTTGAGATGTTGCTAGCTGGCTATTTATTGTACATGGTGCTCCTTTTTGCCAGCAGTTATTGACCATGCCCAAAGCCCAAGCAGTGGGAATAGCAGCAGCTTGTCTGAACAAACACCTGTTTCTGTTTTTTGTAACCATCCAAAAACAGGGGAGAGCGCGCACGCAGTCCCCCACTACCAGAAATTGTGCAGTCGAGTTTCCCGCATGTGGGGAAATCGCAGAGGTCAGCTAGCTCCAAGTGCAATGAGCTAGCCTCGCCCTGGGAGAGCCACCTGCTGGAGCATGGCTTAAAACTCCCCTGCCAGGTAAGTATGAGTTGCAATGGCGCGCTGGGGGCAACTAGCCCTGTCCCAGGACAACTGTCACCCTTGTGGAGAGAGCAGCTTGGTCATTGGTGCAGCAAGCAACACAGTACCTGAGGCCTAGTATCTGAGCCGCTGCAGCCAGCACCTGCAGCAAGGAGCAGCCTAGGCCATTCCATGCAAACATTTGTGCTGCAGCAGCAGCAGCAGCAGCAGCAGCAGCAGCAGCAGCAGCAGCAGCAGCAGCAATGAATATTTGTCAAACAACATAGATCCAAGACACCCCGTCCTCCTCCCCCCCCCCCCCAGAAGCGAAGCAAAGCAAAGCAAAGCAAAGCAAAGCAAAGCAAAGCCAAACCAAACCCTCCCCCCCATCCAACAAGCACCCAGAGCAGCCAAGCTTCGCCGTAAGGTACTTCTTCTTAGTTTTAAAAGAAAGAAGCAATCACTTTGAACACCGCTCAGCTCTGTCATTTCAGCTGCCGGAGAGACAGGGGGACACCATATTTCTGGGGTGGCTTTCTACATCTCCCCTACCTGCTGGCACTCTCTTTTTCTGACCTCCACTGACACCTGCTGCTGCTGCTGCTGCTGCTGCATAAAAAGGGAGAGGTGCCCTGTCCTGCTGGCAAACGTGACACTTTGGCCCTTACCAGCATGGCTGTTTACCTGGCATTTGCATAAATATAGAAGCAAGCTAACACTGTCTGCTGCTCCATGGATAGAGATAGATAGATAGATAGATAGATAGATAGATAGATAGATAGATAGATAGATAGAGATTGTTTTTTGCACAGCTCAGCAGATAGTCTGCAATCTGTTGCTTTTAAATGCTGCTCTTTGTTACTTTGGAGCCTAGAAACTCTAGAACGTACTGTACACTCCCTTTGTGATATCATCACAGGGGGTTGTCTGGCTACAGAGACCCAGACATACCATGTAGAACTAGGGTGGGGAGGGGGTGAAATAAAAACCCCATATCATATCCTGCAAGCAAGGACCGTCCATTTTTTCAAATCCAGATTTGATTGTAAATGTGCTGTTTTTTTCATAAATATATATATACAGTACACCGTATTTGTTTCCCTATTTCCCAATCCACCTGTGAACTTATTCCTAAACGTCTGTGCAGGTACATCATTGTCATTTGTCCCTGTTTGAGATGTTGCTAGCTGGCTATTTATTGTACATGGTGCTCCTTTTTGCCAGCAGTTATTGACCATGCCCAAAGCCCAAGCAGTGGGAATAGCAGCAGCTTGTCTGAACAAACACCTGTTTCTGTTTTTTGTAACCATCCAAAAACAGGGGAGAGCGCGCACGCAGTCCCCCACTACCAGAAATTGTGCAGTCGAGTTTCCCGCATGTGGGGAAATCGCAGAGGTCAGCTAGCTCCAAGTGCAATGAGCTAGCCTCGCCCTGGGAGAGCCACCTGCTGGAGCATGGCTTAAAACTCCCCTGCCAGGTAAGTATGAGTTGCAATGGCGCGCTGGGGGCAACTAGCCCTGTCCCAGGACAACTGTCACCCTTGTGGAGAGAGCAGCTTGGTCATTGGTGCAGCAAGCAACACAGTACCTGAGGCCTAGTATCTGAGCCGCTGCAGCCAGCACCTGCAGCAAGGAGCAGCCTAGGCCATTCCATGCAAACATTTGTGCTGCAGCAGCAGCAGCAGCAGCAGCAGCAGCAGCAGCAGCAGCAGCAGCAATGAATATTTGTCAAACAACATAGATCCAAGACACCCCGTCCTCCTCCCCCCCCCCCCCCAGAAGCGAAGCAAAGCAAAGCAAAGCAAAGCAAAGCCAAACCAAACCCTCCCCCCCATCCAACAAGCACCCAGAGCAGCCAAGCTTCGCCGTAAGGTACTTCTTCTTAGTTTTAAAAGAAAGAAGCAATCACTTTGAACACCGCTCAGCTCTGTCATTTCAGCTGCCGGAGAGACAGGGGGACACCATATTTCTGGGGTGGCTTTCTACATCTCCCCTACCTGCTGGCACTCTCTTTTTCTGACCTCCACTGACACCTGCTGCTGCTGCTGCTGCTGCTGCATAAAAAGGGAGAGGTGCCCTGTCCTGCTGGCAAACGTGACACTTTGGCCCTTACCAGCATGGCTGTTTACCTGGCATTTGCATAAATATAGAAGCAAGCTAACACTGTCTGCTGCTCCATGGATAGAGATAGATAGATAGATAGATAGATAGATAGATAGATAGATAGATAGATAGATAGATAGATAGATAGATAGATAGATAGATAGAGATTGTTTTTTGCACAGCTCAGCAGATAGTCTGCAATCTGTTGCTTTTAAATGCTGCTCTTTGTTACTTTGGAGCCTAGAAACTCTAGAACGTACTGTACACTCCCTTTGTGATATCATCACAGGGGGTTGTCTGGCTACAGAGACCCAGACATACCATGTAGAACTAGGGTGGGGAGGGGGTGAAATAAAAACCCCATATCATATCCTGCAAGCAAGGACCGTCCATTTTTTCAAATCCAGATTTGATTGTAAATGTGCTGTTTTTTTCATAAATATATATATACAGTACACCGTATTTGTTTCCCTATTTCCCAATCCACCTGTGAACTTATTCCTAAACGTCTGTGCAGGTACATCATTGTCATTTGTCCCTGTTTGAGATGTTGCTAGCTGGCTATTTATTGTACATGGTGCTCCTTTTTGCCAGCAGTTATTGACCATGCCCAAAGCCCAAGCAGTGGGAATAGCAGCAGCTTGTCTGAACAAACACCTGTTTCTGTTTTTTGTAACCATCCAAAAACAGGGGAGAGCGCGCACGCAGTCCCCCACTACCAGAAATTGTGCAGTCGAGTTTCCCGCATGTGGGGAAATCGCAGAGGTCAGCTAGCTCCAAGTGCAATGAGCTAGCCTCGCCCTGGGAGAGCCACCTGCTGGAGCATGGCTTAAAACTCCCCTGCCAGGTAAGTATGAGTTGCAATGGCGCGCTGGGGGCAACTAGCCCTGTCCCAGGACAACTGTCACCCTTGTGGAGAGAGCAGCTTGGTCATTGGTGCAGCAAGCAACACAGTACCTGAGGCCTAGTATCTGAGCCGCTGCAGCCAGCACCTGCAGCAAGGAGCAGCCTAGGCCATTCCATGCAAACATTTGTGCTGCAGCAGCAGCAGCAGCAGCAGCAGCAGCAGCAGCAGCAGCAGCAGCAATGAATATTTGTCAAACAACATAGATCCAAGACACCCCGTCCTCCTCCCCCCCCCCCCCCAGAAGCGAAGCAAAGCAAAGCAAAGCAAAGCAAAGCCAAACCAAACCCTCCCCCCCATCCAACAAGCACCCAGAGCAGCCAAGCTTCGCCGTAAGGTACTTCTTCTTAGTTTTAAAAGAAAGAAGCAATCACTTTGAACACCGCTCAGCTCTGTCATTTCAGCTGCCGGAGAGACAGGGGGACACCATATTTCTGGGGTGGCTTTCTACATCTCCCCTACCTGCTGGCACTCTCTTTTTCTGACCTCCACTGACACCTGCTGCTGCTGCTGCTGCTGCTGCATAAAAAGGGAGAGGTGCCCTGTCCTGCTGGCAAACGTGACACTTTGGCCCTTACCAGCATGGCTGTTTACCTGGCATTTGCATAAATATAGAAGCAAGCTAACACTGTCTGCTGCTCCATGGATAGAGATAGATAGATAGATAGATAGATAGATAGATAGATAGATAGATAGATAGATAGATAGAGATTGTTTTTTGCACAGCTCAGCAGATAGTCTGCAATCTGTTGCTTTTAAATGCTGCTCTTTGTTACTTTGGAGCCTAGAAACTCTAGAACGTACTGTACACTCCCTTTGTGATATCATCACAGGGGGTTGTCTGGCTACAGAGACCCAGACATACCATGTAGAACTAGGGTGGGGAGGGGGTGAAATAAAAACCCCATATCATATCCTGCAAGCAAGGACCGTCCATTTTTTCAAATCCAGATTTGATTGTAAATGTGCTGTTTTTTTCATAAATATATATATACAGTACACCGTATTTGTTTCCCTATTTCCCAATCCACCTGTGAACTTATTCCTAAACGTCTGTGCAGGTACATCATTGTCATTTGTCCCTGTTTGAGATGTTGCTAGCTGGCTATTTATTGTACATGGTGCTCCTTTTTGCCAGCAGTTATTGACCATGCCCAAAGCCCAAGCAGTGGGAATAGCAGCAGCTTGTCTGAACAAACACCTGTTTCTGTTTTTTGTAACCATCCAAAAACAGGGGAGAGCGCGCACGCAGTCCCCCACTACCAGAAATTGTGCAGTCGAGTTTCCCGCATGTGGGGAAATCGCAGAGGTCAGCTAGCTCCAAGTGCAATGAGCTAGCCTCGCCCTGGGAGAGCCACCTGCTGGAGCATGGCTTAAAACTCCCCTGCCAGGTAAGTATGAGTTGCAATGGCGCGCTGGGGGCAACTAGCCCTGTCCCAGGACAACTGTCACCCTTGTGGAGAGAGCAGCTTGGTCATTGGTGCAGCAAGCAACACAGTACCTGAGGCCTAGTATCTGAGCCGCTGCAGCCAGCACCTGCAGCAAGGAGCAGCCTAGGCCATTCCATGCAAACATTTGTGCTGCAGCAGCAGCAGCAGCAGCAGCAGCAGCAGCAGCAGCAGCAGCAGCAGCAATGAATATTTGTCAAACAACATAGATCCAAGACACCCCGTCCTCCTCCCCCCCCCCCCCAGAAGCGAAGCAAAGCAAAGCAAAGCAAAGCAAAGCCAAACCAAACCCTCCCCCCCATCCAACAAGCACCCAGAGCAGCCAAGCTTCGCCGTAAGGTACTTCTTCTTAGTTTTAAAAGAAAGAAGCAATCACTTTGAACACCGCTCAGCTCTGTCATTTCAGCTGCCGGAGAGACAGGGGGACACCATATTTCTGGGGTGGCTTTCTACATCTCCCCTACCTGCTGGCACTCTCTTTTTCTGACCTCCACTGACACCTGCTGCTGCTGCTGCTGCTGCTGCATAAAAAGGGAGAGGTGCCCTGTCCTGCTGGCAAACGTGACACTTTGGCCCTTACCAGCATGGCTGTTTACCTGGCATTTGCATAAATATAGAAGCAAGCTAACACTGTCTGCTGCTCCATGGATAGAGATAGATAGATAGATAGATAGATAGATAGATAGATAGATAGATAGATAGATAGATAGATAGATAGATAGAGATTGTTTTTTGCACAGCTCAGCAGATAGTCTGCAATCTGTTGCTTTTAAATGCTGCTCTTTGTTACTTTGGAGCCTAGAAACTCTAGAACGTACTGTACACTCCCTTTGTGATATCATCACAGGGGGTTGTCTGGCTACAGAGACCCAGACATACCATGTAGAACTAGGGTGGGGAGGGGGTGAAATAAAAACCCCATATCATATCCTGCAAGCAAGGACCGTCCATTTTTTCAAATCCAGATTTGATTGTAAATGTGCTGTTTTTTTCATAAATATATATATACAGTACACCGTATTTGTTTCCCTATTTCCCAATCCACCTGTGAACTTATTCCTAAACGTCTGTGCAGGTACATCATTGTCATTTGTCCCTGTTTGAGATGTTGCTAGCTGGCTATTTATTGTACATGGTGCTCCTTTTTGCCAGCAGTTATTGACCATGCCCAAAGCCCAAGCAGTGGGAATAGCAGCAGCTTGTCTGAACAAACACCTGTTTCTGTTTTTTGTAACCATCCAAAAACAGGGGAGAGCGCGCACGCAGTCCCCCACTACCAGAAATTGTGCAGTCGAGTTTCCCGCATGTGGGGAAATCGCAGAGGTCAGCTAGCTCCAAGTGCAATGAGCTAGCCTCGCCCTGGGAGAGCCACCTGCTGGAGCATGGCTTAAAACTCCCCTGCCAGGTAAGTATGAGTTGCAATGGCGCGCTGGGGGCAACTAGCCCTGTCCCAGGACAACTGTCACCCTTGTGGAGAGAGCAGCTTGGTCATTGGTGCAGCAAGCAACACAGTACCTGAGGCCTAGTATCTGAGCCGCTGCAGCCAGCACCTGCAGCAAGGAGCAGCCTAGGCCATTCCATGCAAACATTTGTGCTGCAGCAGCAGCAGCAGCAGCAGCAGCAGCAGCAGCAGCAGCAGCAGCAATGAATATTTGTCAAACAACATAGATCCAAGACACCCCGTCCTCCTCCCCCCCCCCCCCAGAAGCGAAGCAAAGCAAAGCAAAGCAAAGCAAAGCCAAACCAAACCCTCCCCCCCATCCAACAAGCACCCAGAGCAGCCAAGCTTCGCCGTAAGGTACTTCTTCTTAGTTTTAAAAGAAAGAAGCAATCACTTTGAACACCGCTCAGCTCTGTCATTTCAGCTGCCGGAGAGACAGGGGGACACCATATTTCTGGGGTGGCTTTCTACATCTCCCCTACCTGCTGGCACTCTCTTTTTCTGACCTCCACTGACACCTGCTGCTGCTGCTGCTGCTGCTGCATAAAAAGGGAGAGGTGCCCTGTCCTGCTGGCAAACGTGACACTTTGGCCCTTACCAGCATGGCTGTTTACCTGGCATTTGCATAAATATAGAAGCAAGCTAACACTGTCTGCTGCTCCATGGATAGAGATAGATAGATAGATAGATAGATAGATAGATAGATAGATAGATAGATAGATAGATAGATAGATAGATAGATAGAGATTGTTTTTTGCACAGCTCAGCAGATAGTCTGCAATCTGTTGCTTTTAAATGCTGCTCTTTGTTACTTTGGAGCCTAGAAACTCTAGAACGTACTGTACACTCCCTTTGTGATATCATCACAGGGGGTTGTCTGGCTACAGAGACCCAGACATACCATGTAGAACTAGGGTGGGGAGGGGGTGAAATAAAAACCCCATATCATATCCTGCAAGCAAGGACCGTCCATTTTTTCAAATCCAGATTTGATTGTAAATGTGCTGTTTTTTTCATAAATATATATATACAGTACACCGTATTTGTTTCCCTATTTCCCAATCCACCTGTGAACTTATTCCTAAACGTCTGTGCAGGTACATCATTGTCATTTGTCCCTGTTTGAGATGTTGCTAGCTGGCTATTTATTGTACATGGTGCTCCTTTTTGCCAGCAGTTATTGACCATGCCCAAAGCCCAAGCAGTGGGAATAGCAGCAGCTTGTCTGAACAAACACCTGTTTCTGTTTTTTGTAACCATCCAAAAACAGGGGAGAGCGCGCACGCAGTCCCCCACTACCAGAAATTGTGCAGTCGAGTTTCCCGCATGTGGGGAAATCGCAGAGGTCAGCTAGCTCCAAGTGCAATGAGCTAGCCTCGCCCTGGGAGAGCCACCTGCTGGAGCATGGCTTAAAACTCCCCTGCCAGGTAAGTATGAGTTGCAATGGCGCGCTGGGGGCAACTAGCCCTGTCCCAGGACAACTGTCACCCTTGTGGAGAGAGCAGCTTGGTCATTGGTGCAGCAAGCAACACAGTACCTGAGGCCTAGTATCTGAGCCGCTGCAGCCAGCACCTGCAGCAAGGAGCAGCCTAGGCCATTCCATGCAAACATTTGTGCTGCAGCAGCAGCAGCAGCAGCAGCAGCAGCAGCAGCAGCAGCAGCAGCAGCAATGAATATTTGTCAAACAACATAGATCCAAGACACCCCGTCCTCCTCCCCCCCCCCCCCAGAAGCGAAGCAAAGCAAAGCAAAGCAAAGCAAAGCCAAACCAAACCCTCCCCCCCATCCAACAAGCACCCAGAGCAGCCAAGCTTCGCCGTAAGGTACTTCTTCTTAGTTTTAAAAGAAAGAAGCAATCACTTTGAACACCGCTCAGCTCTGTCATTTCAGCTGCCGGAGAGACAGGGGGACACCATATTTCTGGGGTGGCTTTCTACATCTCCCCTACCTGCTGGCACTCTCTTTTTCTGACCTCCACTGACACCTGCTGCTGCTGCTGCTGCTGCTGCATAAAAAGGGAGAGGTGCCCTGTCCTGCTGGCAAACGTGACACTTTGGCCCTTACCAGCATGGCTGTTTACCT
This sequence comes from Ascaphus truei, assembly GCF_040206685.1. NCBI lineage: Eukaryota > Metazoa > Chordata > Amphibia > Anura > Ascaphidae > Ascaphus > Ascaphus truei. The sequence goes on along the minus strand of NW_027453934.1, from coordinate 28,787 downwards.
GGCATTTGCATAAATATAGAAGCAAGCTAACACTGTCTGCTGCTCCATGGATAGAGATAGATAGATAGATAGATAGATAGATAGATAGATAGATAGATAGATAGATAGATAGATAGAGATTGTTTTTTGCACAGCTCAGCAGATAGTCTGCAATCTGTTGCTTTTAAATGCTGCTCTTTGTTACTTTGGAGCCTAGAAACTCTAGAACGTACTGTACACTCCCTTTGTGATATCATCACAGGGGGTTGTCTGGCTACAGAGACCCAGACATACCATGTAGAACTAGGGTGGGGAGGGGGTGAAATAAAAACCCCATATCATATCCTGCAAGCAAGGACCGTCCATTTTTTCAAATCCAGATTTGATTGTAAATGTGCTGTTTTTTTCATAAATATATATATACAGTACACCGTATTTGTTTCCCTATTTCCCAATCCACCTGTGAACTTATTCCTAAACGTCTGTGCAGGTACATCATTGTCATTTGTCCCTGTTTGAGATGTTGCTAGCTGGCTATTTATTGTACATGGTGCTCCTTTTTGCCAGCAGTTATTGACCATGCCCAAAGCCCAAGCAGTGGGAATAGCAGCAGCTTGTCTGAACAAACACCTGTTTCTGTTTTTTGTAACCATCCAAAAACAGGGGAGAGCGCGCACGCAGTCCCCCACTACCAGAAATTGTGCAGTCGAGTTTCCCGCATGTGGGGAAATCGCAGAGGTCAGCTAGCTCCAAGTGCAATGAGCTAGCCTCGCCCTGGGAGAGCCACCTGCTGGAGCATGGCTTAAAACTCCCCTGCCAGGTAAGTATGAGTTGCAATGGCGCGCTGGGGGCAACTAGCCCTGTCCCAGGACAACTGTCACCCTTGTGGAGAGAGCAGCTTGGTCATTGGTGCAGCAAGCAACACAGTACCTGAGGCCTAGTATCTGAGCCGCTGCAGCCAGCACCTGCAGCAAGGAGCAGCCTAGGCCATTCCATGCAAACATTTGTGCTGCAGCAGCAGCAGCAGCAGCAGCAGCAGCAGCAGCAGCAGCAGCAGCAGCAGCAGCAGCAATGAATATTTGTCAAACAACATAGATCCAAGACACCCCGTCCTCCTCCCCCCCCCCCCCAGAAGCGAAGCAAAGCAAAGCAAAGCAAAGCAAAGCCAAACCAAACCCTCCCCCCCATCCAACAAGCACCCAGAGCAGCCAAGCTTCGCCGTAAGGTACTTCTTCTTAGTTTTAAAAGAAAGAAGCAATCACTTTGAACACCGCTCAGCTCTGTCATTTCAGCTGCCGGAGAGACAGGGGGACACCATATTTCTGGGGTGGCTTTCTACATCTCCCCTACCTGCTGGCACTCTCTTTTTCTGACCTCCACTGACACCTGCTGCTGCTGCTGCTGCATAAAAAGGGAGAGGTGCCCTGTCCTGCTGGCAAACGTGACACTTTGGCCCTTACCAGCATGGCTGTTTACCTGGCATTTGCATAAATATAGAAGCAAGCTAACACTGTCTGCTGCTCCATGGATAGAGATAGATAGATAGATAGATAGATAGATAGATAGATAGATAGATAGAGATTGTTTTTTGCACAGCTCAGCAGATAGTCTGCAATCTGTTGCTTTTAAATGCTGCTCTTTGTTACTTTGGAGCCTAGAAACTCTAGAACGTACTGTACACTCCCTTTGTGATATCATCACAGGGGGTTGTCTGGCTACAGAGACCCAGACATACCATGTAGAACTAGGGTGGGGAGGGGGTGAAATAAAAACCCCATATCATATCCTGCAAGCAAGGACCGTCCATTTTTTCAAATCCAGATTTGATTGTAAATGTGCTGTTTTTTTCATAAATATATATATACAGTACACAGTATTTGTTTCCCTATTTCCCAATCCACCTGTGAACTTATTCCTAAACGTCTGTGCAGGTACATCATTGTCATTTGTCCCTGTTTGAGATGTTGCTAGCTGGCTATTTATTGTACATGGTGCTCCTTTTTGCCAGCAGTTATTGACCATGCCCAAAGCCCAAGCAGTGGGAATAGCAGCAGCTTGTCTGAACAAACACCTGTTTCTGTTTTTTGTAACCATCCAAAAACAGGGGAGAGCGCGCACGCAGTCCCCCACTACCAGAAATTGTGCAGTCGAGTTTCCCGCATGTGGGGAAATCGCAGAGGTCAGCTAGCTCCAAGTGCAATGAGCTAGCCTCGCCCTGGGAGAGCCACCTGCTGGAGCATGGCTTAAAACTCCCCTGCCAGGTAAGTATGAGTTGCAATGGCGCGCTGGGGGCAACTAGCCCTGTCCCAGGACAACTGTCACCCTTGTGGAGAGAGCAGCTTGGTCATTGGTGCAGCAAGCAACACAGTACCTGAGGCCTAGTATCTGAGCCGCTGCAGCCAGCACCTGCAGCAAGGAGCAGCCTAGGCCATTCCATGCAAACATTTGTGCTGCAGCAGCAGCAGCAGCAGCAGCAGCAGCAGCAGCAGCAGCAGCAGCAATGAATATTTGTCAAACAACATAGATCCAAGACACCCCGTCCTCCTCCCCCCCCCCCCAGAAGCGAAGCAAAGCAAAGCAAAGCAAAGCCAAACCAAACCCTCCCCCCCATCCAACAAGCACCCAGAGCAGCCAAGCTTCGCCGTAAGGTACTTCTTCTTAGTTTTAAAAGAAAGAAGCAATCACTTTGAACACCGCTCAGCTCTGTCATTTCAGCTGCCGGAGAGACAGGGGGACACCATATTTCTGGGGTGGCTTTCTACATCTCCCCTACCTGCTGGCACTCTCTTTTTCTGACCTCCACTGACACCTGCTGCTGCTGCTGCTGCTGCTGCATAAAAAGGGAGAGGTGCCCTGTCCTGCTGGCAAACGTGACACTTTGGCCCTTACCAGCATGGCTGTTTACCTGGCATTTGCATAAATATAGAAGCAAGCTAACACTGTCTGCTGCTCCATGGATAGAGATAGATAGATAGATAGATAGATAGATAGATAGATAGATAGATAGATAGAGATTGTTTTTTGCACAGCTCAGCAGATAGTCTGCAATCTGTTGCTTTTAAATGCTGCTCTTTGTTACTTTGGAGCCTAGAAACTCTAGAACGTACTGTACACTCCCTTTGTGATATCATCACAGGGGGTTGTCTGGCTACAGAGACCCAGACATACCATGTAGAACTAGGGTGGGGAGGGGGTGAAATAAAAACCCCATATCATATCCTGCAAGCAAGGACCGTCCATTTTTTCAAATCCAGATTTGATTGTAAATGTGCTGTTTTTTTCATAAATATATATATACAGTACACCGTATTTGTTTCCCTATTTCCCAATCCACCTGTGAACTTATTCCTAAACGTCTGTGCAGGTACATCATTGTCATTTGTCCCTGTTTGAGATGTTGCTAGCTGGCTATTTATTGTACATGGTGCTCCTTTTTGCCAGCAGTTATTGACCATGCCCAAAGCCCAAGCAGTGGGAATAGCAGCAGCTTGTCTGAACAAACACCTGTTTCTGTTTTTTGTAACCATCCAAAAACAGGGGAGAGCGCGCACGCAGTCCCCCACTACCAGAAATTGTGCAGTCGAGTTTCCCGCATGTGGGGAAATCGCAGAGGTCAGCTAGCTCCAAGTGCAATGAGCTAGCCTCGCCCTGGGAGAGCCACCTGCTGGAGCATGGCTTAAAACTCCCCTGCCAGGTAAGTATGAGTTGCAATGGCGCGCTGGGGGCAACTAGCCCTGTCCCAGGACAACTGTCACCCTTGTGGAGAGAGCAGCTTGGTCATTGGTGCAGCAAGCAACACAGTACCTGAGGCCTAGTATCTGAGCCGCTGCAGCCAGCACCTGCAGCAAGGAGCAGCCTAGGCCATTCCATGCAAACATTTGTGCTGCAGCAGCAGCAGCAGCAGCAGCAGCAGCAGCAGCAGCAGCAGCAATGAATATTTGTCAAACAACATAGATCCAAGACACCCCGTCCTCCTCCTCCCCCCCCCCCCCCAGAAGCGAAGCAAAGCAAAGCAAAGCAAAGCCAAACCAAACCCTCCCCCCCATCCAACAAGCACCCAGAGCAGCCAAGCTTCGCCGTAAGGTACTTCTTCTTGGTTTTAAAAGAAAGAAGCAATCACTTTGAACACCGCTCAGCTCTGTCATTTCAGCTGCCGGAGAGACAGGGGGACACCATATTTCTGGGGTGGCTTTCTACATCTCCCCTACCTGCTGGCACTCTCTTTTTCTGACCTCCACTGACACCTGCTGCTGCTGCTGCTGCTGCATAAAAAGGGAGAGGTGCCCTGTCCTGCTGGCAAACGTGACACTTTGGCCCTTACCAGCATGGCTGCTTACCTGGCATTTGCATAAATATAGAAGCAAGCTAACACTGTCTGCTGCTCCATGGATAGAGATAGATAGATAGATAGATAGATAGATAGATAGATAGATAGATAGATAGATAGATAGATAGATAGATAGATAGAGATTGTTTTTTGCACAGCTCAGCAGATAGTCTGCAATCTGTTGCTTTTAAATGCTGCTTTTTGTTACTTTGGAGCCTAGAAACTCTAGAACGTACTGTACACTCCCTTTGTGATATCATCACAGGGGGTTGTCTGGCTACAGAGACCCAGACATACCATGTAGAACTAGGGTGGGGAGGGGGTGAAATAAAAACCCCATATCATATCCTGCAAGCAAGGACCGTCCATTTTTTCAAATCCAGATTTGATTGTAAATGTGCTGTTTTTTTCATAAATATATATATACAGTACACCGTATTTGTTTCCCTATTTCCCAATCCACCTGTGAACTTATTCCTAAACGTCTGTGCAGGTACATCATTGTCATTTGTCCCTGTTTGAGATGTTGCTAGCTGGCTATTTATTGTACATGGTGCTCCTTTTTGCCAGCAGTTATTGACCATGCCCAAAGCCCAAGCAGTGGGAATAGCAGCAGCTTGTCTGAACAAACACCTGTTTCTGTTTTTTGTAACCATCCAAAAACAGGGGAGAGCGCGCACGCAGTCCCCCACTACCAGAAATTGTGCAGTCGAGTTTCCCGCATGTGGGGAAATCGCAGAGGTCAGCTAGCTCCAAGTGCAATGAGCTAGCCTCGCCCTGGGAGAGCCACCTGCTGGAGCATGGCTTAAAACTCCCCTGCCAGGTAAGTATGAGTTGCAATGGCGCGCTGGGGGCAACTAGCCCTGTCCCAGGACAACTGTCACCCTTGTGGAGAGAGCAGCTTGGTCATTGGTGCAGCAAGCAACACAGTACCTGAGGCCTAGTATCTGAGCCGCTGCAGCCAGCACCTGCAGCAAGGAGCAGCCTAGGCCATTCCATGCAAACATTTGTGCTGCAGCAGCAGCAGCAGCAGCAGCAGCAGCAGCAGCAGCAGCAGCAGCAATGAATATTTGTCAAACAACATAGATCCAAGACACCCCGTCCTCCTCCTCCCCCCCCCCCCCCAGAAGCGAAGCAAAGCAAAGCAAAGCAAAGCCAAACCAAACCCTCCCCCCCATCCAACAAGCACCCAGAGCAGCCAAGCTTCGCCGTAAGGTACTTCTTCTTGGTTTTAAAAGAAAGAAGCAATCACTTTGAACACCGCTCAGCTCTGTCATTTCAGCTGCCGGAGAGACAGGGGGACACCATATTTCTGGGGTGGCTTTCTACATCTCCCCTACCTGCTGGCACTCTCTTTTTCTGACCTCCACTGACACCTGCTGCTGCTGCTGCTGCTGCATAAAAAGGGAGAGGTGCCCTGTCCTGCTGGCAAACGTGACACTTTGGCCCTTACCAGCATGGCTGCTTACCTGGCATTTGCATAAATATAGAAGCAAGCTAACACTGTCTGCTGCTCCATGGATAGAGATAGATAGATAGATAGATAGATAGATAGATAGATAGATAGATAGATAGATAGATAGATAGATAGATAGATAGATAGAGATTGTTTTTTGCACAGCTCAGCAGATAGTCTGCAATCTGTTGCTTTTAAATGCTGCTTTTTGTTACTTTGGAGCCTAGAAACTCTAGAACGTACTGTACACTCCCTTTGTGATATCATCACAGGGGGTTGTCTGGCTACAGAGACCCAGACATACCATGTAGAACTAGGGTGGGGAGGGGGTGAAATAAAAACCCCATATCATATCCTGCAAGCAAGGACCGTCCATTTTTTCAAATCCAGATTTGATTGTAAATGTGCTGTTTTTTTCATAAATATATATATACAGTACACCGTATTTGTTTCCCTATTTCCCAATCCACCTGTGAACTTATTCCTAAACGTCTGTGCAGGTACATCATTGTCATTTGTCCCTGTTTGAGATGTTGCTAGCTGGCTATTTATTGTACATGGTGCTCCTTTTTGCCAGCAGTTATTGACCATGCCCAAAGCCCAAGCAGTGGGAATAGCAGCAGCTTGTCTGAACAAACACCTGTTTCTGTTTTTTGTAACCATCCAAAAACAGGGGAGAGCGCGCACGCAGTCCCCCACTACCAGAAATTGTGCAGTCGAGTTTCCCGCATGTGGGGAAATCGCAGAGGTCAGCTAGCTCCAAGTGCAATGAGCTAGCCTCGCCCTGGGAGAGCCACCTGCTGGAGCATGGCTTAAAACTCCCCTGCCAGGTAAGTATGAGTTGCAATGGCGCGCTGGGGGCAACTAGCCCTGTCCCAGGACAACTGTCACCCTTGTGGAGAGAGCAGCTTGGTCATTGGTGCAGCAAGCAACACAGTACCTGAGGCCTAGTATCTGAGCCGCTGCAGCCAGCACCTGCAGCAAGGAGCAGCCTAGGCCATTCCATGCAAACATTTGTGCTGCAGCAGCAGCAGCAGCAGCAGCAGCAGCAATGAATATTTGTCAAACAACATAGATCCAAGACACCCCGTCCTCCTCCTCCCCCCCCCCCCCCAGAAGCGAAGCAAAGCAAAGCAAAGCAAAGCCAAACCAAACCCTCCCCCCCATCCAACAAGCACCCAGAGCAGCCAAGCTTCGCCGTAAGGTACTTCTTCTTGGTTTTAAAAGAAAGAAGCAATCACTTTGAACACCGCTCAGCTCTGTCATTTCAGCTGCCGGAGAGACAGGGGGACACCATATTTCTGGGGTGGCTTTCTACATCTCCCCTACCTGCTGGCACTCTCTTTTTCTGACCTCCACTGACACCTGCTGCTGCTGCTGCTGCTGCATAAAAAGGGAGAGGTGCCCTGTCCTGCTGGCAAACGTGACACTTTGGCCCTTACCAGCATGGCTGCTTACCTGGCATTTGCATAAATATAGAAGCAAGCTAACACTGTCTGCTGCTCCATGGATAGAGATAGATAGATAGATAGATAGATAGATAGATAGATAGATAGATAGATAGATAGATAGATAGATAGATAGATTGTTTTTTGCACAGCTCAGCAGATAGTCTGCAATCTGTTGCTTTTAAATGCTGCTTTTTGTTACTTTGGAGCCTAGAAACTCTAGAACGTACTGTACACTCCCTTTGTGATATCATCACAGGGGGTTGTCTGGCTACAGAGACCCAGACATACCATGTAGAACTAGGGTGGGGAGGGGGTGAAATAAAAACCCCATATCATATCCTGCAAGCAAGGACCGTCCATTTTTTCAAATCCAGATTTGATTGTAAATGTGCTGTTTTTTTCATAAATATATATATACAGTACACCGTATTTGTTTCCCTATTTCCCAATCCACCTGTGAACTTATTCCTAAACGTCTGTGCAGGTACATCATTGTCATTTGTCCCTGTTTGAGATGTTGCTAGCTGGCTATTTATTGTACATGGTGCTCCTTTTTGCCAGCAGTTATTGACCATGCCCAAAGCCCAAGCAGTGGGAATAGCAGCAGCTTGTCTGAACAAACACCTGTTTCTGTTTTTTGTAACCATCCAAAAACAGGGGAGAGCGCGCACGCAGTCCCCCACTACCAGAAATTGTGCAGTCGAGTTTCCCGCATGTGGGGAAATCGCAGAGGTCAGCTAGCTCCAAGTGCAATGAGCTAGCCTCGCCCTGGGAGAGCCACCTGCTGGAGCATGGCTTAAAACTCCCCTGCCAGGTAAGTATGAGTTGCAATGGCGCGCTGGGGGCAACTAGCCCTGTCCCAGGACAACTGTCACCCTTGTGGAGAGAGCAGCTTGGTCATTGGTGCAGCAAGCAACACAGTACCTGAGGCCTAGTATCTGAGCCGCTGCAGCCAGCACCTGCAGCAAGGAGCAGCCTAGGCCATTCCATGCAAACATTTGTGCTGCAGCAGCAGCAGCAGCAGCAGCAGCAGCAGCAGCAGCAGCAGCAGCAATGAATATTTGTCAAACAACATAGATCCAAGACACCCCGTCCTCCTCCTCCCCCCCCCCCCCCAGAAGCGAAGCAAAGCAAAGCAAAGCAAAGCCAAACCAAACCCTCCCCCCCATCCAACAAGCACCCAGAGCAGCCAAGCTTCGCCGTAAGGTACTTCTTCTTGGTTTTAAAAGAAAGAAGCAATCACTTTGAACACCGCTCAGCTCTGTCATTTCAGCTGCCGGAGAGACAGGGGGACACCATATTTCTGGGGTGGCTTTCTACATCTCCCCTACCTGCTGGCACTCTCTTTTTCTGACCTCCACTGACACCTGCTGCTGCTGCTGCTGCTGCATAAAAAGGGAGAGGTGCCCTGTCCTGCTGGCAAACGTGACACTTTGGCCCTTACCAGCATGGCTGCTTACCTGGCATTTGCATAAATATAGAAGCAAGCTAACACTGTCTGCTGCTCCATGGATAGAGATAGATAGATAGATAGATAGATAGATAGATAGATAGATAGATAGATAGATAGATAGATAGATAGATAGAGATTGTTTTTTGCACAGCTCAGCAGATAGTCTGCAATCTGTTGCTTTTAAATGCTGCTTTTTGTTACTTTGGAGCCTAGAAACTCTAGAACGTACTGTACACTCCCTTTGTGATATCATCACAGGGGGTTGTCTGGCTACAGAGACCCAGACATACCATGTAGAACTAGGGTGGGGAGGGGGTGAAATAAAAACCCCATATCATATCCTGCAAGCAAGGACCGTCCATTTTTTCAAATCCAGATTTGATTGTAAATGTGCTGTTTTTTTCATAAATATATATATACAGTACACCGTATTTGTTTCCCTATTTCCCAATCCACCTGTGAACTTATTCCTAAACGTCTGTGCAGGTACATCATTGTCATTTGTCCCTGTTTGAGATGTTGCTAGCTGGCTATTTATTGTACATGGTGCTCCTTTTTGCCAGCAGTTATTGACCATGCCCAAAGCCCAAGCAGTGGGAATAGCAGCAGCTTGTCTGAACAAACACCTGTTTCTGTTTTTTGTAACCATCCAAAAACAGGGGAGAGCGCGCACGCAGTCCCCCACTACCAGAAATTGTGCAGTCGAGTTTCCCGCATGTGGGGAAATCGCAGAGGTCAGCTAGCTCCAAGTGCAATGAGCTAGCCTCGCCCTGGGAGAGCCACCTGCTGGAGCATGGCTTAAAACTCCCCTGCCAGGTAAGTATGAGTTGCAATGGCGCGCTGGGGGCAACTAGCCCTGTCCCAGGACAACTGTCACCCTTGTGGAGAGAGCAGCTTGGTCATTGGTGCAGCAAGCAACACAGTACCTGAGGCCTAGTATCTGAGCCGCTGCAGCCAGCACCTGCAGCAAGGAGCAGCCTAGGCCATTCCATGCAAACATTTGTGCTGCAGCAGCAGCAGCAGCAGCAGCAGCAGCAATGAATATTTGTCAAACAACATAGATCCAAGACACCCCGTCCTCCTCCTCCCCCCCCCCCCCCAGAAGCGAAGCAAAGCAAAGCAAAGCAAAGCCAAACCAAACCCTCCCCCCCATCCAACAAGCACCCAGAGCAGCCAAGCTTCGCCGTAAGGTACTTCTTCTTGGTTTTAAAAGAAAGAAGCAATCACTTTGAACACCGCTCAGCTCTGTCATTTCAGCTGCCGGAGAGACAGGGGGACACCATATTTCTGGGGTGGCTTTCTACATCTCCCCTACCTGCTGGCACTCTCTTTTTCTGACCTCCACTGACACCTGCTGCTGCTGCTGCTGCTGCATAAAAAGGGAGAGGTGCCCTGTCCTGCTGGCAAACGTGACACTTTGGCCCTTACCAGCATGGCTGCTTACCTGGCATTTGCATAAATATAGAAGCAAGCTAACACTGTCTGCTGCTCCATGGATAGAGATAGATAGATAGATAGATAGATAGATAGATAGATAGATAGATAGATAGATAGATAGATAGATAGAGATTGTTTTTTGCACAGCTCAGCAGATAGTCTGCAATCTGTTGCTTTTAAATGCTGCTTTTTGTTACTTTGGAGCCTAGAAACTCTAGAACGTACTGTACACTCCCTTTGTGATATCATCACAGGGGGTTGTCTGGCTACAGAGACCCAGACATACCATGTAGAACTAGGGTGGGGAGGGGGTGAAATAAAAACCCCATATCATATCCTGCAAGCAAGGACCGTCCATTTTTTCAAATCCAGATTTGATTGTAAATGTGCTGTTTTTTTCATAAATATATATATACAGTACACCGTATTTGTTTCCCTATTTCCCAATCCACCTGTGAACTTATTCCTAAACGTCTGTGCAGGTACATCATTGTCATTTGTCCCTGTTTGAGATGTTGCTAGCTGGCTATTTATTGTACATGGTGCTCCTTTTTGCCAGCAGTTATTGACCATGCCCAAAGCCCAAGCAGTGGGAATAGCAGCAGCTTGTCTGAACAAACACCTGTTTCTGTTTTTTGTAACCATCCAAAAACAGGGGAGAGCGCGCACGCAGTCCCCCACTACCAGAAATTGTGCAGTCGAGTTTCCCGCATGTGGGGAAATCGCAGAGGTCAGCTAGCTCCAAGTGCAATGAGCTAGCCTCGCCCTGGGAGAGCCACCTGCTGGAGCATGGCTTAAAACTCCCCTGCCAGGTAAGTATGAGTTGCAATGGCGCGCTGGGGGCAACTAGCCCTGTCCCAGGACAACTGTCACCCTTGTGGAGAGAGCAGCTTGGTCATTGGTGCAGCAAGCAACACAGTACCTGAGGCCTAGTATCTGAGCCGCTGCAGCCAGCACCTGCAGCAAGGAGCAGCCTAGGCCATTCCATGCAAACATTTGTGCTGCAGCAGCAGCAGCAGCAGCAGCAGCAGCAGCAGCAGCAGCAGCAGCAATGAATATTTGTCAAACAACATAGATCCAAGACACCCCGTCCTCCTCCTCCCCCCCCCCCCCCAGAAGCGAAGCAAAGCAAAGCAAAGCAAAGCCAAACCAAACCCTCCCCCCCATCCAACAAGCACCCAGAGCAGCCAAGCTTCGCCGTAAGGTACTTCTTCTTGGTTTTAAAAGAAAGAAGCAATCACTTTGAACACCGCTCAGCTCTGTCATTTCAGCTGCCGGAGAGACAGGGGGACACCATATTTCTGGGGTGGCTTTCTACATCTCCCCTACCTGCTGGCACTCTCTTTTTCTGACCTCCACTGACACCTGCTGCTGCTGCTGCTGCTGCATAAAAAGGGAGAGGTGCCCTGTCCTGCTGGCAAACGTGACACTTTGGCCCTTACCAGCATGGCTGCTTACCTGGCATTTGCATAAATATAGAAGCAAGCTAACACTGTCTGCTGCTCCATGGATAGAGATAGATAGATAGATAGATAGATAGATAGATAGATAGATAGATAGATAGATAGATAGATAGAGATTGTTTTTTGCACAGCTCAGCAGATAGTCTGCAATCTGTTGCTTTTAAATGCTGCTTTTTGTTACTTTGGAGCCTAGAAACTCTAGAACGTACTGTACACTCCCTTTGTGATATCATCACAGGGGGTTGTCTGGCTACAGAGACCCAGACATACCATGTAGAACTAGGGTGGGGAGGGGGTGAAATAAAAACCCCATATCATATCCTGCAAGCAAGGACCGTCCATTTTTTCAAATCCAGATTTGATTGTAAATGTGCTGTTTTTTTCATAAATATATATATACAGTACACCGTATTTGTTTCCCTATTTCCCAATCCACCTGTGAACTTATTCCTAAACGTCTGTGCAGGTACATCATTGTCATTTGTCCCTGTTTGAGATGTTGCTAGCTGGCTATTTATTGTACATGGTGCTCCTTTTTGCCAGCAGTTATTGACCATGCCCAAAGCCCAAGCAGTGGGAATAGCAGCAGCTTGTCTGAACAAACACCTGTTTCTGTTTTTTGTAACCATCCAAAAACAGGGGAGAGCGCGCACGCAGTCCCCCACTACCAGAAATTGTGCAGTCGAGTTTCCCGCATGTGGGGAAATCGCAGAGGTCAGCTAGCTCCAAGTGCAATGAGCTAGCCTCGCCCTGGGAGAGCCACCTGCTGGAGCATGGCTTAAAACTCCCCTGCCAGGTAAGTATGAGTTGCAATGGCGCGCTGGGGGCAACTAGCCCTGTCCCAGGACAACTGTCACCCTTGTGGAGAGAGCAGCTTGGTCATTGGTGCAGCAAGCAACACAGTACCTGAGGCCTAGTATCTGAGCCGCTGCAGCCAGCACCTGCAGCAAGGAGCAGCCTAGGCCATTCCATGCAAACATTTGTGCTGCAGCAGCAGCAGCAGCAGCAGCAGCAGCAGCAGCAGCAATGAATATTTGTCAAACAACATAGATCCAAGACACCCCGTCCTCCTCCTCCCCCCCCCCCCCCAGAAGCGAAGCAAAGCAAAGCAAAGCAAAGCCAAACCAAACCCTCCCCCCCATCCAACAAGCACCCAGAGCAGCCAAGCTTCGCCGTAAGGTACTTCTTCTTGGTTTTAAAAGAAAGAAGCAATCACTTTGAACACCGCTCAGCTCTGTCATTTCAGCTGCCGGAGAGACAGGGGGACACCATATTTCTGGGGTGGCTTTCTACATCTCCCCTACCTGCTGGCACTCTCTTTTTCTGACCTCCACTGACACCTGCTGCTGCTGCTGCTGCTGCATAAAAAGGGAGAGGTGCCCTGTCCTGCTGGCAAACGTGACACTTTGGCCCTTACCAGCATGGCTGCTTACCTGGCATTTGCATAAATATAGAAGCAAGCTAACACTGTCTGCTGCTCCATGGATAGATAGATAGATAGATAGATAGATAGATAGATAGATAGATAGATAGATAGATAGATAGATAGATAGAGATTGTTTTTTGCACAGCTCAGCAGATAGTCTGCAATCTGTTGCTTTTAAATGCTGCTTTTTGTTACTTTGGAGCCTAGAAACTCTAGAACGTACTGTACACTCCCTTTGTGATATCATCACAGGGGGTTGTCTGGCTACAGAGACCCAGACATACCATGTAGAACTAGGGTGGGGAGGGGGTGAAATAAAAACCCCATATCATATCCTGCAAGCAAGGACCGTCCATTTTTTCAAATCCAGATTTGATTGTAAATGTGCTGTTTTTTTCATAAATATATATATACAGTACACCGTATTTGTTTCCCTATTTCCCAATCCACCTGTGAACTTATTCCTAAACGTCTGTGCAGGTACATCATTGTCATTTGTCCCTGTTTGAGATGTTGCTAGCTGGCTATTTATTGTACATGGTGCTCCTTTTTGCCAGCAGTTATTGACCATGCCCAAAGCCCAAGCAGTGGGAATAGCAGCAGCTTGTCTGAACAAACACCTGTTTCTGTTTTTTGTAACCATCCAAAAACAGGGGAGAGCGCGCACGCAGTCCCCCACTACCAGAAATTGTGCAGTCGAGTTTCCCGCATGTGGGGAAATCGCAGAGGTCAGCTAGCTCCAAGTGCAATGAGCTAGCCTCGCCCTGGGAGAGCCACCTGCTGGAGCATGGCTTAAAACTCCCCTGCCAGGTAAGTATGAGTTGCAATGGCGCGCTGGGGGCAACTAGCCCTGTCCCAGGACAACTGTCACCCTTGTGGAGAGAGCAGCTTGGTCATTGGTGCAGCAAGCAACACAGTACCTGAGGCCTAGTATCTGAGCCGCTGCAGCCAGCACCTGCAGCAAGGAGCAGCCTAGGCCATTCCATGCAAACATTTGTGCTGCAGCAGCAGCAGCAGCAGCAGCAGCAGCAGCAGCAGCAGCAGCAGCAATGAATATTTGTCAAACAACATAGATCCAAGACACCCCGTCCTCCTCCTCCCCCCCCCCCCCCAGAAGCGAAGCAAAGCAAAGCAAAGCAAAGCCAAACCAAACCCTCCCCCCCATCCAACAAGCACCCAGAGCAGCCAAGCTTCGCCGTAAGGTACTTCTTCTTGGTTTTAAAAGAAAGAAGCAATCACTTTGAACACCGCTCAGCTCTGTCATTTCAGCTGCCGGAGAGACAGGGGGACACCATATTTCTGGGGTGGCTTTCTACATCTCCCCTACCTGCTGGCACTCTCTTTTTCTGACCTCCACTGACACCTGCTGCTGCTGCTGCTGCTGCATAAAAAGGGAGAGGTGCCCTGTCCTGCTGGCAAACGTGACACTTTGGCCCTTACCAGCATGGCTGCTTACCTGGCATTTGCATAAATATAGAAGCAAGCTAACACTGTCTGCTGCTCCATGGATGAGATAGATAGATAGATAGATAGATAGATAGATAGATAGATAGATAGATAGATAGATAGATAGATAGAGATTGTTTTTTGCACAGCTCAGCAGATAGTCTGCAATCTGTTGCTTTTAAATGCTGCTTTTTGTTACTTTGGAGCCTAGAAACTCTAGAACGTACTGTACACTCCCTTTGTGATATCATCACAGGGGGTTGTCTGGCTACAGAGACCCAGACATACCATGTAGAACTAGGGTGGGGAGGGGGTGAAATAAAAACCCCATATCATATCCTGCAAGCAAGGACCGTCCATTTTTTCAAATCCAGATTTGATTGTAAATGTGCTGTTTTTTTCATAAATATATATATACAGTACACCGTATTTGTTTCCCTATTTCCCAATCCACCTGTGAACTTATTCCTAAACGTCTGTGCAGGTACATCATTGTCATTTGTCCCTGTTTGAGATGTTGCTAGCTGGCTATTTATTGTACATGGTGCTCCTTTTTGCCAGCAGTTATTGACCATGCCCAAAGCCCAAGCAGTGGGAATAGCAGCAGCTTGTCTGAACAAACACCTGTTTCTGTTTTTTGTAACCATCCAAAAACAGGGGAGAGCGCGCACGCAGTCCCCCACTACCAGAAATTGTGCAGTCGAGTTTCCCGCATGTGGGGAAATCGCAGAGGTCAGCTAGCTCCAAGTGCAATGAGCTAGCCTCGCCCTGGGAGAGCCACCTGCTGGAGCATGGCTTAAAACTCCCCTGCCAGGTAAGTATGAGTTGCAATGGCGCGCTGGGGGCAACTAGCCCTGTCCCAGGACAACTGTCACCCTTGTGGAGAGAGCAGCTTGGTCATTGGTGCAGCAAGCAACACAGTACCTGAGGCCTAGTATCTGAGCCGCTGCAGCCAGCACCTGCAGCAAGGAGCAGCCTAGGCCATTCCATGCAAACATTTGTGCTGCAGCAGCAGCAGCAGCAGCAGCAGCAGCAGCAATGAATATTTGTCAAACAACATAGATCCAAGACACCCCGTCCTCCTCCTCCCCCCCCCCCCCCAGAAGCGAAGCAAAGCAAAGCAAAGCAAAGCCAAACCAAACCCTCCCCCCCATCCAACAAGCACCCAGAGCAGCCAAGCTTCGCCGTAAGGTACTTCTTCTTGGTTTTAAAAGAAAGAAGCAATCACTTTGAACACCGCTCAGCTCTGTCATTTCAGCTGCCGGAGAGACAGGGGGACACCATATTTCTGGGGTGGCTTTCTACATCTCCCCTACCTGCTGGCACTCTCTTTTTCTGACCTCCACTGACACCTGCTGCTGCTGCTGCTGCTGCATAAAAAGGGAGAGGTGCCCTGTCCTGCTGGCAAACGTGACACTTTGGCCCTTACCAGCATGGCTGCTTACCTGGCATTTGCATAAATATAGAAGCAAGCTAACACTGTCTGCTGCTCCATGGATAGAGATAGATAGATAGATAGATAGATAGATAGATAGATAGATAGATAGATAGATAGATAGATAGAGATTGTTTTTTGCACAGCTCAGCAGATAGTCTGCAATCTGTTGCTTTTAAATGCTGCTTTTTGTTACTTTGGAGCCTAGAAACTCTAGAACGTACTGTACACTCCCTTTGTGATATCATCACAGGGGGTTGTCTGGCTACAGAGACCCAGACATACCATGTAGAACTAGGGTGGGGAGGGGGTGAAATAAAAACCCCATATCATATCCTGCAAGCAAGGACCGTCCATTTTTTCAAATCCAGATTTGATTGTAAATGTGCTGTTTTTTTCATAAATATATATATACAGTACACCGTATTTGTTTCCCTATTTCCCAATCCACCTGTGAACTTATTCCTAAACGTCTGTGCAGGTACATCATTGTCATTTGTCCCTGTTTGAGATGTTGCTAGCTGGCTATTTATTGTACATGGTGCTCCTTTTTGCCAGCAGTTATTGACCATGCCCAAAGCCCAAGCAGTGGGAATAGCAGCAGCTTGTCTGAACAAACACCTGTTTCTGTTTTTTGTAACCATCCAAAAACAGGGGAGAGCGCGCACGCAGTCCCCCACTACCAGAAATTGTGCAGTCGAGTTTCCCGCATGTGGGGAAATCGCAGAGGTCAGCTAGCTCCAAGTGCAATGAGCTAGCCTCGCCCTGGGAGAGCCACCTGCTGGAGCATGGCTTAAAACTCCCCTGCCAGGTAAGTATGAGTTGCAATGGCGCGCTGGGGGCAACTAGCCCTGTCCCAGGACAACTGTCACCCTTGTGGAGAGAGCAGCTTGGTCATTGGTGCAGCAAGCAACACAGTACCTGAGGCCTAGTATCTGAGCCGCTGCAGCCAGCACCTGCAGCAAGGAGCAGCCTAGGCCATTCCATGCAAACATTTGTGCTGCAGCAGCAGCAGCAGCAGCAGCAGCAGCAGCAGCAGCAGCAGCAGCAATGAATATTTGTCAAACAACATAGATCCAAGACACCCCGTCCTCCTCCTCCCCCCCCCCCCCCAGAAGCGAAGCAAAGCAAAGCAAAGCAAAGCCAAACCAAACCCTCCCCCCCATCCAACAAGCACCCAGAGCAGCCAAGCTTCGCCGTAAGGTACTTCTTCTTGGTTTTAAAAGAAAGAAGCAATCACTTTGAACACCGCTCAGCTCTGTCATTTCAGCTGCCGGAGAGACAGGGGGACACCATATTTCTGGGGTGGCTTTCTACATCTCCCCTACCTGCTGGCACTCTCTTTTTCTGACCTCCACTGACACCTGCTGCTGCTGCTGCTGCTGCATAAAAAGGGAGAGGTGCCCTGTCCTGCTGGCAAACGTGACACTTTGGCCCTTACCAGCATGGCTGCTTACCTGGCATTTGCATAAATATAGAAGCAAGCTAACACTGTCTGCTGCTCCAATGATAGATAGATAGATAGATAGATAGATAGATAGATAGATAGATAGATAGATAGATAGATAGATAGATAGAGATTGTTTTTTGCACAGCTCAGCAGATAGTCTGCAATCTGTTGCTTTTAAATGCTGCTTTTTGTTACTTTGGAGCCTAGAAACTCTAGAACGTACTGTACACTCCCTTTGTGATATCATCACAGGGGGTTGTCTGGCTACAGAGACCCAGACATACCATGTAGAACTAGGGTGGGGAGGGGGTGAAATAAAAACCCCATATCATATCCTGCAAGCAAGGACCGTCCATTTTTTCAAATCCAGATTTGATTGTAAATGTGCTGTTTTTTTCATAAATATATATATACAGTACACCGTATTTGTTTCCCTATTTCCCAATCCACCTGTGAACTTATTCCTAAACGTCTGTGCAGGTACATCATTGTCATTTGTCCCTGTTTGAGATGTTGCTAGCTGGCTATTTATTGTACATGGTGCTCCTTTTTGCCAGCAGTTATTGACCATGCCCAAAGCCCAAGCAGTGGGAATAGCAGCAGCTTGTCTGAACAAACACCTGTTTCTGTTTTTTGTAACCATCCAAAAACAGGGGAGAGCGCGCACGCAGTCCCCCACTACCAGAAATTGTGCAGTCGAGTTTCCCGCATGTGGGGAAATCGCAGAGGTCAGCTAGCTCCAAGTGCAATGAGCTAGCCTCGCCCTGGGAGAGCCACCTGCTGGAGCATGGCTTAAAACTCCCCTGCCAGGTAAGTATGAGTTGCAATGGCGCGCTGGGGGCAACTAGCCCTGTCCCAGGACAACTGTCACCCTTGTGGAGAGAGCAGCTTGGTCATTGGTGCAGCAAGCAACACAGTACCTGAGGCCTAGTATCTGAGCCGCTGCAGCCAGCACCTGCAGCAAGGAGCAGCCTAGGCCATTCCATGCAAACATTTGTGCTGCAGCAGCAGCAGCAGCAGCAGCAGCAGCAGCAGCAGCAGCAATGAATATTTGTCAAACAACATAGATCCAAGACACCCCGTCCTCCTCCTCCCCCCCCCCCCCCAGAAGCGAAGCAAAGCAAAGCAAAGCAAAGCCAAACCAAACCCTCCCCCCCATCCAACAAGCACCCAGAGCAGCCAAGCTTCGCCGTAAGGTACTTCTTCTTGGTTTTAAAAGAAAGAAGCAATCACTTTGAACACCGCTCAGCTCTGTCATTTCAGCTGCCGGAGAGACAGGGGGACACCATATTTCTGGGGTGGCTTTCTACATCTCCCCTACCTGCTGGCACTCTCTTTTTCTGACCTCCACTGACACCTGCTGCTGCTGCTGCTGCTGCATAAAAAGGGAGAGGTGCCCTGTCCTGCTGGCAAACGTGACACTTTGGCCCTTACCAGCATGGCTGCTTACCTGGCATTTGCATAAATATAGAAGCAAGCTAACACTGTCTGCTGCTCCATGGATAGAGATAGATAGATAGATAGATAGATAGATAGATAGATAGATAGATAGATAGATAGATAGATAGAGATTGTTTTTTGCACAGCTCAGCAGATAGTCTGCAATCTGTTGCTTTTAAATGCTGCTTTTTGTTACTTTGGAGCCTAGAAACTCTAGAACGTACTGTACACTCCCTTTGTGATATCATCACAGGGGGTTGTCTGGCTACAGAGACCCAGACATACCATGTAGAACTAGGGTGGGGAGGGGGTGAAATAAAAACCCCATATCATATCCTGCAAGCAAGGACCGTCCATTTTTTCAAATCCAGATTTGATTGTAAATGTGCTGTTTTTTTCATAAATATATATATACAGTACACCGTATTTGTTTCCCTATTTCCCAATCCACCTGTGAACTTATTCCTAAACGTCTGTGCAGGTACATCATTGTCATTTGTCCCTGTTTGAGATGTTGCTAGCTGGCTATTTATTGTACATGGTGCTCCTTTTTGCCAGCAGTTATTGACCATGCCCAAAGCCCAAGCAGTGGGAATAGCAGCAGCTTGTCTGAACAAACACCTGTTTCTGTTTTTTGTAACCATCCAAAAACAGGGGAGAGCGCGCACGCAGTCCCCCACTACCAGAAATTGTGCAGTCGAGTTTCCCGCATGTGGGGAAATCGCAGAGGTCAGCTAGCTCCAAGTGCAATGAGCTAGCCTCGCCCTGGGAGAGCCACCTGCTGGAGCATGGCTTAAAACTCCCCTGCCAGGTAAGTATGAGTTGCAATGGCGCGCTGGGGGCAACTAGCCCTGTCCCAGGACAACTGTCACCCTTGTGGAGAGAGCAGCTTGGTCATTGGTGCAGCAAGCAACACAGTACCTGAGGCCTAGTATCTGAGCCGCTGCAGCCAGCACCTGCAGCAAGGAGCAGCCTAGGCCATTCCATGCAAACATTTGTGCTGCAGCAGCAGCAGCAGCAGCAGCAGCAGCAGCAGCAGCAGCAGCAGCAATGAATATTTGTCAAACAACATAGATCCAAGACACCCCGTCCTCCTCCTCCCCCCCCCCCCCCAGAAGCGAAGCAAAGCAAAGCAAAGCAAAGCCAAACCAAACCCTCCCCCCCATCCAACAAGCACCCAGAGCAGCCAAGCTTCGCCGTAAGGTACTTCTTCTTGGTTTTAAAAGAAAGAAGCAATCACTTTGAACACCGCTCAGCTCTGTCATTTCAGCTGCCGGAGAGACAGGGGGACACCATATTTCTGGGGTGGCTTTCTACATCTCCCCTACCTGCTGGCACTCTCTTTTTCTGACCTCCACTGACACCTGCTGCTGCTGCTGCTGCTGCATAAAAAGGGAGAGGTGCCCTGTCCTGCTGGCAAACGTGACACTTTGGCCCTTACCAGCATGGCTGCTTACCTGGCATTTGCATAAATATAGAAGCAAGCTAACACTGTCTGCTGCTCCATGATAGATAGATAGATAGATAGATAGATAGATAGATAGATAGATAGATAGATAGATAGATAGATAGATAGATAGATTGTTTTTTGCACAGCTCAGCAGATAGTCTGCAATCTGTTGCTTTTAAATGCTGCTTTTTGTTACTTTGGAGCCTAGAAACTCTAGAACGTACTGTACACTCCCTTTGTGATATCATCACAGGGGGTTGTCTGGCTACAGAGACCCAGACATACCATGTAGAACTAGGGTGGGGAGGGGGTGAAATAAAAACCCCATATCATATCCTGCAAGCAAGGACCGTCCATTTTTTCAAATCCAGATTTGATTGTAAATGTGCTGTTTTTTTCATAAATATATATATACAGTACACCGTATTTGTTTCCCTATTTCCCAATCCACCTGTGAACTTATTCCTAAACGTCTGTGCAGGTACATCATTGTCATTTGTCCCTGTTTGAGATGTTGCTAGCTGGCTATTTATTGTACATGGTGCTCCTTTTTGCCAGCAGTTATTGACCATGCCCAAAGCCCAAGCAGTGGGAATAGCAGCAGCTTGTC
Organism: Ascaphus truei; assembly: GCF_040206685.1. Lineage (NCBI taxonomy): Eukaryota > Metazoa > Chordata > Amphibia > Anura > Ascaphidae > Ascaphus > Ascaphus truei. The sequence goes on along the minus strand of NW_027453934.1, from coordinate 7,964 downwards.
TGAACAAACACCTGTTTCTGTTTTTTGTAACCATCCAAAAACAGGGGAGAGCGCGCACGCAGTCCCCCACTACCAGAAATTGTGCAGTCGAGTTTCCCGCATGTGGGGAAATCGCAGAGGTCAGCTAGCTCCAAGTGCAATGAGCTAGCCTCGCCCTGGGAGAGCCACCTGCTGGAGCATGGCTTAAAACTCCCCTGCCAGGTAAGTATGAGTTGCAATGGCGCGCTGGGGGCAACTAGCCCTGTCCCAGGACAACTGTCACCCTTGTGGAGAGAGCAGCTTGGTCATTGGTGCAGCAAGCAACACAGTACCTGAGGCCTAGTATCTGAGCCGCTGCAGCCAGCACCTGCAGCAAGGAGCAGCCTAGGCCATTCCATGCAAACATTTGTGCTGCAGCAGCAGCAGCAGCAGCAGCAGCAGCAGCAGCAGCAGCAGCAATGAATATTTGTCAAACAACATAGATCCAAGACACCCCGTCCTCCTCCTCCCCCCCCCCCCCCAGAAGCGAAGCAAAGCAAAGCAAAGCAAAGCCAAACCAAACCCTCCCCCCCATCCAACAAGCACCCAGAGCAGCCAAGCTTCGCCGTAAGGTACTTCTTCTTGGTTTTAAAAGAAAGAAGCAATCACTTTGAACACCGCTCAGCTCTGTCATTTCAGCTGCCGGAGAGACAGGGGGACACCATATTTCTGGGGTGGCTTTCTACATCTCCCCTACCTGCTGGCACTCTCTTTTTCTGACCTCCACTGACACCTGCTGCTGCTGCTGCTGCTGCATAAAAAGGGAGAGGTGCCCTGTCCTGCTGGCAAACGTGACACTTTGGCCCTTACCAGCATGGCTGCTTACCTGGCATTTGCATAAATATAGAAGCAAGCTAACACTGTCTGCTGCTCCATGGATAGAGATAGATAGATAGATAGATAGATAGATAGATAGATAGATAGATAGATAGATAGATAGATAGAGATTGTTTTTTGCACAGCTCAGCAGATAGTCTGCAATCTGTTGCTTTTAAATGCTGCTTTTTGTTACTTTGGAGCCTAGAAACTCTAGAACGTACTGTACACTCCCTTTGTGATATCATCACAGGGGGTTGTCTGGCTACAGAGACCCAGACATACCATGTAGAACTAGGGTGGGGAGGGGGTGAAATAAAAACCCCATATCATATCCTGCAAGCAAGGACCGTCCATTTTTTCAAATCCAGATTTGATTGTAAATGTGCTGTTTTTTTCATAAATATATATATACAGTACACCGTATTTGTTTCCCTATTTCCCAATCCACCTGTGAACTTATTCCTAAACGTCTGTGCAGGTACATCATTGTCATTTGTCCCTGTTTGAGATGTTGCTAGCTGGCTATTTATTGTACATGGTGCTCCTTTTTGCCAGCAGTTATTGACCATGCCCAAAGCCCAAGCAGTGGGAATAGCAGCAGCTTGTCTGAACAAACACCTGTTTCTGTTTTTTGTAACCATCCAAAAACAGGGGAGAGCGCGCACGCAGTCCCCCACTACCAGAAATTGTGCAGTCGAGTTTCCCGCATGTGGGGAAATCGCAGAGGTCAGCTAGCTCCAAGTGCAATGAGCTAGCCTCGCCCTGGGAGAGCCACCTGCTGGAGCATGGCTTAAAACTCCCCTGCCAGGTAAGTATGAGTTGCAATGGCGCGCTGGGGGCAACTAGCCCTGTCCCAGGACAACTGTCACCCTTGTGGAGAGAGCAGCTTGGTCATTGGTGCAGCAAGCAACACAGTACCTGAGGCCTAGTATCTGAGCCGCTGCAGCCAGCACCTGCAGCAAGGAGCAGCCTAGGCCATTCCATGCAAACATTTGTGCTGCAGCAGCAGCAGCAGCAGCAGCAGCAGCAGCAGCAGCAGCAGCAGCAATGAATATTTGTCAAACAACATAGATCCAAGACACCCCGTCCTCCTCCTCCCCCCCCCCCCCCAGAAGCGAAGCAAAGCAAAGCAAAGCAAAGCCAAACCAAACCCTCCCCCCCATCCAACAAGCACCCAGAGCAGCCAAGCTTCGCCGTAAGGTACTTCTTCTTGGTTTTAAAAGAAAGAAGCAATCACTTTGAACACCGCTCAGCTCTGTCATTTCAGCTGCCGGAGAGACAGGGGGACACCATATTTCTGGGGTGGCTTTCTACATCTCCCCTACCTGCTGGCACTCTCTTTTTCTGACCTCCACTGACACCTGCTGCTGCTGCTGCTGCTGCATAAAAAGGGAGAGGTGCCCTGTCCTGCTGGCAAACGTGACACTTTGGCCCTTACCAGCATGGCTGCTTACCTGGCATTTGCATAAATATAGAAGCAAGCTAACACTGTCTGCTGCTCCATGGATAGAGATAGATAGATAGATAGATAGATAGATAGATAGATAGATAGATAGATAGATAGATAGATAGAGATTGTTTTTTGCACAGCTCAGCAGATAGTCTGCAATCTGTTGCTTTTAAATGCTGCTTTTTGTTACTTTGGAGCCTAGAAACTCTAGAACGTACTGTACACTCCCTTTGTGATATCATCACAGGGGGTTGTCTGGCTACAGAGACCCAGACATACCATGTAGAACTAGGGTGGGGAGGGGGTGAAATAAAAACCCCATATCATATCCTGCAAGCAAGGACCGTCCATTTTTTCAAATCCAGATTTGATTGTAAATGTGCTGTTTTTTTCATAAATATATATATACAGTACACCGTATTTGTTTCCCTATTTCCCAATCCACCTGTGAACTTATTCCTAAACGTCTGTGCAGGTACATCATTGTCATTTGTCCCTGTTTGAGATGTTGCTAGCTGGCTATTTATTGTACATGGTGCTCCTTTTTGCCAGCAGTTATTGACCATGCCCAAAGCCCAAGCAGTGGGAATAGCAGCAGCTTGTCTGAACAAACACCTGTTTCTGTTTTTTGTAACCATCCAAAAACAGGGGAGAGCGCGCACGCAGTCCCCCACTACCAGAAATTGTGCAGTCGAGTTTCCCGCATGTGGGGAAATCGCAGAGGTCAGCTAGCTCCAAGTGCAATGAGCTAGCCTCGCCCTGGGAGAGCCACCTGCTGGAGCATGGCTTAAAACTCCCCTGCCAGGTAAGTATGAGTTGCAATGGCGCGCTGGGGGCAACTAGCCCTGTCCCAGGACAACTGTCACCCTTGTGGAGAGAGCAGCTTGGTCATTGGTGCAGCAAGCAACACAGTACCTGAGGCCTAGTATCTGAGCCGCTGCAGCCAGCACCTGCAGCAAGGAGCAGCCTAGGCCATTCCATGCAAACATTTGTGCTGCAGCAGCAGCAGCAGCAGCAGCAGCAGCAGCAGCAGCAGCAGCAGCAATGAATATTTGTCAAACAACATAGATCCAAGACACCCCGTCCTCCTCCTCCCCCCCCCCCCCCAGAAGCGAAGCAAAGCAAAGCAAAGCAAAGCCAAACCAAACCCTCCCCCCCATCCAACAAGCACCCAGAGCAGCCAAGCTTCGCCGTAAGGTACTTCTTCTTGGTTTTAAAAGAAAGAAGCAATCACTTTGAACACCGCTCAGCTCTGTCATTTCAGCTGCCGGAGAGACAGGGGGACACCATATTTCTGGGGTGGCTTTCTACATCTCCCCTACCTGCTGGCACTCTCTTTTTCTGACCTCCACTGACACCTGCTGCTGCTGCTGCTGCTGCATAAAAAGGGAGAGGTGCCCTGTCCTGCTGGCAAACGTGACACTTTGGCCCTTACCAGCATGGCTGCTTACCTGGCATTTGCATAAATATAGAAGCAAGCTAACACTGTCTGCTGCTCCATGGATGAGATAGATAGATAGATAGATAGATAGATAGATAGATAGATAGATAGATAGATAGATAGATAGATAGAGATTGTTTTTTGCACAGCTCAGCAGATAGTCTGCAATCTGTTGCTTTTAAATGCTGCTTTTTGTTACTTTGGAGCCTAGAAACTCTAGAACGTACTGTACACTCCCTTTGTGATATCATCACAGGGGGTTGTCTGGCTACAGAGACCCAGACATACCATGTAGAACTAGGGTGGGGAGGGGGTGAAATAAAAACCCCATATCATATCCTGCAAGCAAGGACCGTCCATTTTTTCAAATCCAGATTTGATTGTAAATGTGCTGTTTTTTTCATAAATATATATATACAGTACACCGTATTTGTTTCCCTATTTCCCAATCCACCTGTGAACTTATTCCTAAACGTCTGTGCAGGTACATCATTGTCATTTGTCCCTGTTTGAGATGTTGCTAGCTGGCTATTTATTGTACATGGTGCTCCTTTTTGCCAGCAGTTATTGACCATGCCCAAAGCCCAAGCAGTGGGAATAGCAGCAGCTTGTCTGAACAAACACCTGTTTCTGTTTTTTGTAACCATCCAAAAACAGGGGAGAGCGCGCACGCAGTCCCCCACTACCAGAAATTGTGCAGTCGAGTTTCCCGCATGTGGGGAAATCGCAGAGGTCAGCTAGCTCCAAGTGCAATGAGCTAGCCTCGCCCTGGGAGAGCCACCTGCTGGAGCATGGCTTAAAACTCCCCTGCCAGGTAAGTATGAGTTGCAATGGCGCGCTGGGGGCAACTAGCCCTGTCCCAGGACAACTGTCACCCTTGTGGAGAGAGCAGCTTGGTCATTGGTGCAGCAAGCAACACAGTACCTGAGGCCTAGTATCTGAGCCGCTGCAGCCAGCACCTGCAGCAAGGAGCAGCCTAGGCCATTCCATGCAAACATTTGTGCTGCAGCAGCAGCAGCAGCAGCAGCAGCAGCAGCAGCAGCAGCAATGAATATTTGTCAAACAACATAGATCCAAGACACCCCGTCCTCCTCCTCCCCCCCCCCCCCCAGAAGCGAAGCAAAGCAAAGCAAAGCAAAGCCAAACCAAACCCTCCCCCCCATCCAACAAGCACCCAGAGCAGCCAAGCTTCGCCGTAAGGTACTTCTTCTTGGTTTTAAAAGAAAGAAGCAATCACTTTGAACACCGCTCAGCTCTGTCATTTCAGCTGCCGGAGAGACAGGGGGACACCATATTTCTGGGGTGGCTTTCTACATCTCCCCTACCTGCTGGCACTCTCTTTTTCTGACCTCCACTGACACCTGCTGCTGCTGCTGCTGCTGCATAAAAAGGGAGAGGTGCCCTGTCCTGCTGGCAAACGTGACACTTTGGCCCTTACCAGCATGGCTGCTTACCTGGCATTTGCATAAATATAGAAGCAAGCTAACACTGTCTGCTGCTCCATGGATAGAGATAGATAGATAGATAGATAGATAGATAGATAGATAGATAGATAGATAGATAGATAGAGATTGTTTTTTGCACAGCTCAGCAGATAGTCTGCAATCTGTTGCTTTTAAATGCTGCTTTTTGTTACTTTGGAGCCTAGAAACTCTAGAACGTACTGTACACTCCCTTTGTGATATCATCACAGGGGGTTGTCTGGCTACAGAGACCCAGACATACCATGTAGAACTAGGGTGGGGAGGGGGTGAAATAAAAACCCCATATCATATCCTGCAAGCAAGGACCGTCCATTTTTTCAAATCCAGATTTGATTGTAAATGTGCTGTTTTTTTCATAAATATATATATACAGTACACCGTATTTGTTTCCCTATTTCCCAATCCACCTGTGAACTTATTCCTAAACGTCTGTGCAGGTACATCATTGTCATTTGTCCCTGTTTGAGATGTTGCTAGCTGGCTATTTATTGTACATGGTGCTCCTTTTTGCCAGCAGTTATTGACCATGCCCAAAGCCCAAGCAGTGGGAATAGCAGCAGCTTGTCTGAACAAACACCTGTTTCTGTTTTTTGTAACCATCCAAAAACAGGGGAGAGCGCGCACGCAGTCCCCCACTACCAGAAATTGTGCAGTCGAGTTTCCCGCATGTGGGGAAATCGCAGAGGTCAGCTAGCTCCAAGTGCAATGAGCTAGCCTCGCCCTGGGAGAGCCACCTGCTGGAGCATGGCTTAAAACTCCCCTGCCAGGTAAGTATGAGTTGCAATGGCGCGCTGGGGGGCAACTAGCCCTGTCCCAGGACAACTGTCACCCTTGTGGAGAGAGCAGCTTGGTCATTGGTGCAGCAAGCAACACAGTACCTGAGGGCCTAGTATCTGAGCCGCTGCAGCCAGCACCTGCAGCAAGGAGCAGCCTAGGCCATTCCATGCAAACATTTGTGCTGCAGCAGCAGCAGCAGCAGCAGCAGCAGCAGCAGCAGCAATGAAATATTTGTCAAACAACATAGATCCAAGACACCCCGTCCTCCTCGCCCCCCCCCCCCGACCAGAAGCGAAGCAAAGGCAAAGCAAAGCAAAGCAAAGCAAAGCAAAGCAAAGCAAAGCAAAGCAAAGCAAAGCAAAGCCAAAGCAAACCCTCCCCCCCCATCCAACAAGCACCCAGAGCAGTCCAAGCTTCGCCGTAAGGTACTTCTTCTTAGTTTTAAAAGAAAGAAGCAATCACTTTGAACACCGCTCAGCTCTGTCATTTCAGCTGCCGGAGAGACAGGGGGACAACCATATTTCTGGGGTGGCTTTCTACATCTCCCCTACCTGCTGGCACTCTCTTTTTCTGACCTCACACTGACACCTGCTGCTGCTGCTGCTGCTGCTGCTGCTGCATAAAAAGGGAGAGGTGCCCTGTCCTGCTGGCAAACGTGACACTTTGGCCCTTACCAGCATGGCTGTTTACCTGGCATTTGCATAATATAGAAGCAAGCTAACACTGTCTGCTGCTCCATGGATAGAGATAGATAGATAGATAGATAGATAGATAGATAGATAGATAGATAGATAGATAGATAGAGATTGTTTTTTGCACAGCTCAGCAGATAGTCTGCAATCTGTTGCTTTTAAATGCTGCTCTTTGTTACTTTGGAGCCTAGAAACTCTAGAACGTACTGTACACTTCCCTTTGTGATATCATCACAGGGGGTTGTCTGGCTACAGAGACCCAGACATACCATGTAGAACTAGGGTGGGGGAGGGGGTGAAGATAAAAACCCCATATCATATCCTGCCAAGCAAGGACCGTCCATTTTTTCAAATCCAGATTTGATTGTAAATGTGCTGTTTTTTTTCATAAATATATATATACAGTGACACAGTATTTGTTTCCCTATTTCCCAATCCACCTGTGAACTTATTCCTAAACGTCTGTGCAGGTACATCATTGTCATTTGTCCCTGTTTGAGATGTTGCTAGCTGGCTATTTATTGTACATTGGTGCTCCTTTTTGCCAGCAGTTATTGACCATGCCCAAGCCCAAGCAGTGGGAATAGCAGCAGCTTGTCTGAACAAACACCTGTTTCTGTTTTTTGTAACCATCCAAAAACAGGGGAGAGCGCGCACGACAGTCCCCCCACTACCAGAAATTGTGCAGTCGAGTTTCCCGCATGTGGGGAAATCGCAGAGGTCAGCTAGCTCCAAGTGCAATGAGCTAGCCTCGCCCTGGGAGAGCCACCTGCTGGAGCATGGCTTAAAACTCCCCTGCCAGGTAAGTATGAGTTGCAATGGCGCGCTGGGGGCAACTAGCCCTGTCCCAGGGACAACTGTCACCCTTGTGGAGAGAGCAGCTTGTCATTGGTGCAGCAAGCAACACAGTACCTGAGGCCTAGTATCTGAGCCGCTGCAGCCAGGCACCTGCAGCAAGGAGCAGCCTAGGCCATTCCATGCAAACATTTGTGCAGCAGCAGCAGCAGCAGCAGCAGCAGCAGCAGCAGCAGCAGCAGCAGCAATGAATATTTGTCAAAACAACATAGATCCAAGACACCCCGTCCTCCTCCCCCCCCCCCCAGAAGCGAAGCAAAGCAAAGCAAAGCAAAGCAAAGCCAAACCAAACCCTCCCCCCCATCCAACAAGCACCCAGAAGCAGCCAAGCTTCGCCGTAAGGTACTTCTTCTTAGTTTTAAAAGAAAGAAAGCAATCACTTTGAACACCGCTCAGCTCTGTCATTTCAGCTGCCGGAGAGACAGGGG